>NC_043703.1:139671776-139692365 GCF_006229205.1 Suricata suricatta | reverse complement strand
TCCAGAGTGGCTGCACCAGTTTACATTCCCACCAACAGTGTAGGAGGGTGCCCATCTCTCCACACCTTCACCAGCATCTATAATCTCTTGATTTGTTCATTTTAGCCACTATGACTGGTGTGAGGTGGTATCTCATTGTGGTTTTGATTTGTGTTTCCCTGATGATGAGTGATGTTGAGCATCATTTCATGTGCCTGTTGGCCAGAAGCCTTCTAGAACTGATCAGTGAATTCAGTAAAGTTGCAGGGTACAAAGTCAATGTACAGAAATCAGTTGCATTCTTATACACCAAAAATGAAGCAACAGAAAGAGAAAGCAAGAAACAGATCCCATTCACAATTGCACGATAAACCATAAAATAGCTAGGAATAAACCTAACCAAAGATGTAAAAGAAACAAACTCTTAACCATAGAGAACAAACTGATGGTTACTAGAGGGGAGGTAGGGTGAGGGGTGGGCGAAATAGGTGAAGGGGATTATGGAGGGTCTTTGTTGTGATCGGCACGGGGTGATTAAAATAAAATCTTAAACAGAACCCCCCCCCCACTGTTGTCCAGGCTTTTGCAGTTGAGTTGTAACCGTAGTTGCCTCAGAATAAGAAGCTGACTCTCCTGTCATCCGTCTTTTAGTAATCTCTTTTAGTTAGAGCCAGTTTTAGATAACACTATTTAGAAATTTACAAAACATTTCTGAGAAATAAGTGAAATATTGGAAGCAAAATATAGATTATAAGAATTAGGAATATACAGTATTTGATATCCTCAAAAATGTGGTTTTTTTGGAGGAAATAGAAACATTAAAAATAGAGTATTTACTTTAACTTAATTATACAGAGATATATTTTCAGCCACTAAAATAACCCAGTTTTTTTTTTGGGAGACAGATTCTGAAATTTGGGAGATGTTGAATATGTATATAGAATGTTTCATCCAAATATCATTAGTGGCTTTGAAAAAAGCAGTGAAATAGTAGTTTGGGCTTTTTTTTTTTTTTTAAATCTTAGGTTTTCTTAAGTCTTTAATGACACTGAACTTGAATGTAAGATTATTCTTTTTAAGGGCCTTGTAAGTAATGATTTTGTAAAATATATGCTTTTTATATTGTAAATTTTTTATAACCTAAAATTTGCAATTTTAATAATTTTTAAGTGTACCATTCAGTGATATTAAGGACATTTACACTGTTAAGCAGTTTTCAGCACTTTCCATCTCCAGAACTGTTTTTATGACCCCAAACTGAAACTCTGTGCCCATTGAACACTAGCTCCGCATCCTCTGCGCACCTGAGAATGGGAGCTGCCATTCTGTTTCCTGTCTCCATGGGCTTCGCTGTTCTAGGTCCCTCACACAGTCATAATACATTTGTCCTTTTGTGTCGGGCTTATTTATCGTAGCATAAGGTCGCCAGGGTTCCCCCACGCTGGAGTGCCTGTCAGACCCTCTTTCCTGTGTAAGGCTGTGAATATATATTCCAAATTCAGTTTATTCACTTTTCTGTCAGTGAATATATGAGTTATTTCTGCCTTTTAGCTATTGTGAATAACACTGCCATGAACACTGGCATGCAAATATCCATTCAAGTCCCTCCTTTCAATTCTGTTGGGCATATTTCCAGTAATAAAATGCCTGGATCGTGTGTAAATCCATATTTAGTTTTTTGAGGATGGTTTTTGAGGATGCCCAGATATCCTTATCCACACGAAGATATTGTGAAGTGTCTGCTCTGAACGTGGGGGCAGTAATAAAACTTCATAATGTTAATCTCTGATGTATTTTGGTTTTTGCTGACACAAATAACTGGTAGCTAGAATCCTAGGCTAGTAAAATATTTTATCAGTGTATATTTAGGCACTCATTGCTTATTATCAAAGCTGACACTGTGTCCTTATTTAAAACCTCTTCTGGGGCCACCTGGGGGGCTCAGTCGGTTAAGCGTCCAGCTTCGGCTCAGGTCATGATCTCAGGGTTCGTGGGTTCAAGCCCCGCGTCAGGCTCTGTGCTGACAGCTAGCTCAGAGCCTGGAGCCTGCTTTGGATTGTGTATCTCCCTCTGTCTCTGACTCTCCCCTGCTTGCGCTGTCTGTCTCTCAAAAATAAAAAACGTAAGAAAAATTTTTTTTAAACCTCTTCTGTGTAGGACACCCCACTATTCATGATCTGATGAGTCACTATTTGGTATTTGTCAGCATCTTTATTTTACTAATTTTTGGCATCTGAGAAGTTTAGCTGTTCTCAAGTACTTTTAAATTGGACAGCACAGAACTTTCATTTGCTTTTAATAAACTGTGGAGTATTTAGTGAATATGAAGTCTATAACAATTAAAATCAAATTAATGTTAATTTAAAAATTTTAAACAACCATAATTCAACAAAGATGAACTTGGGAATTAATGTCATTCTTTTCCTTTCCTTACGACAGAATTTTGGAAGTGAAATAAGCTTTGGTCATCTTTTAGTCCTTCCCTCCTCGCCCTTTATAGATAAGACACATCTTAAGGCCAGAGAAGTTAATCCATTTATTTAAGGGCATTTAAAGAATGGCTGGCAAAGTAGAGCCACCCAAGCTAGTTTAGGAAAGTAATTCAGCTTGATTTGTAGATACAGAGTATCGTAATGAATTATTTGGCACCTTTATTTGCTATAAACGAAATGGAATTTTATTAAAACTTCATAGCTAAAAGCAGCCTTAGAGACCATCAGATCGAAGCCCTTCACTGTATAGATGAGGAAAATGAGATCTAAAAATGGTCAGTACCTTTCCCAAGAGTTATGCAGCTAATTGGTGGGGAGAGTCTGGTCTAGAATCCAGTTCCTCTTTTCAGTACATTTTTCCACTTTGCCATGCCTCTTCTTTAAAAATATGTTGCAGGGGCGCCTGGGTGGCTCAGTCAGTTGAGTTTCCGGCTTCAGCTCAGGTCATGATCTCACAGTTCGTGGGTTCAAGCCTCGCATCAGGCTCTGTGCTGACAGCTAGCTCAGAGCCTGGAGCCTGTCTTCAGAGTCTGTGTCTCCCTCTCTCTCTGACCCTCCCCTGCTTGTGCTGTCTCTCTCTTTCTCTCTCTCTCTCTCTCAAAAATAAATAAAAAATGCTAAAATAAATAAATAAAAATATGTTGCCTGCCATGCTTTAGCAATGACTTCTTTCTTTAAAAAATTAATTTTTATTCATTTTTTGAGAGAGAGAGAGAGAGAGCGAGTGTGGGGGAGAGACAGAGAGCGAGGGAGACACAGAATCTGAAGCAGGCTCTAGGCTCCAACTCACAAACGCGAGATCATGACCTGAGCTGAAGTTGGATGCTTAACTGACTGAGCCACCCGGGTGCCCTTGTAAGCTTATTTTATTTGGCATTTGGAGCATATTGTTGTAAAGGAAAAATACTGTAATGTTTAGGTTTCTGAGCTGCTTCACAAAAGCCTATATAAGACACAGTATACATGGATTATAGTAATAAAAGTATTATTTCATGATACCCAATTATACAGACGGAAATATGCAGGGAAGATGGTTGAGAAAGTTTTCCATGGAGGGGACATTTGAGCTGTCCCTGCAGGGTGAGACAGCCAGCAGGAGGCATCGGTCATTCTCAGGTCCTGAATTGGATCGAATTAAGGGTATCTCTTATCGGGGATGCGGTGGAGACCCTGGGTCAGCCCTGCCCACCCATCTGCACAGACTAGCACGAGTCCTCACCGGCCAGCCTGCTGCTTGGGTAGTTAGGTGGGTGCTCTCTTCACTGGGTTTGCTGGCCTGGGTGGCTCAGTTGGTTGAGAGACCCATTTCAGCTCAGGTCATGGTCTCACAGTTCACAGTTCACAGTTAGAGCTGTCAGCTCAGAGCCTGGAGCCTGCTTCCGATTCTGTGTGTCCCTCTCTCTCTGCCCCTCCCCTCCTCATGATCTGTCTCTCTCTGTCTCTCAAAAATAAATAACTGTTTAAAAAAATTAAAAATAACATTTTCTTCCAAAGTCGGCAGAGCATTAAAGCATATATCCCCCATTTAAGTTTCTTTTTTCTTTACCTAATTATGATTGACTTAACCTGTGGGCAGCAGTGTTCTATAAAACATATTAAACAGAGCCCATCTGCAGTTACCTCCTTTTAGAAGGACTTTCCCAACCACGTCTTTGTGTCTCCCAGCCCAACAGATACAAGATATATGCATTCTTCAGTGATACCGTTATCCAGCCAGTTCCGTCTTTAAAGCTCTTCAAATGTCCGTTTGTCAGATTGCATTTTACTCTCCGTGTTTAGTGAGAATGTTTTGCTTGTTTTGTTTTCACATAAAAGTCTCAGGCAAACTCTTGTTCTCATGCCAGCATGGAAAACAGTCCGATTTTGTTTTTCTCAGGAAAATTTCTCCCCTACTTCGGTGTGCAAACCTTAAAGCTGGCCTTTAACTCTGTCAAGCCCTGAGCGTGAGCTGATCTGTGTCCCGCCACGTCATTAGCAGAGGGGTCAGTGCGCTTGGGAGGAGGGCAGGTTTTCTTTGACCTTCTCAGGGCTGGGTCTGCAAACTAACCTGACAGCTTAACGGGAAGAAGGCACACAGATTTACCTAGTATAGGTTGTTTTGTGACACGGGAGGCTTCCCAAGGAAACCGTTAGACGCTCGTATTTTTATGCCCGGTTTGATGAAGAGCGGGCATCGTGGAGGAGTGTGCTGGGTCAGAGAGTGTGTAAGTGTGAAGTGCTCCTTGCTCCTGGGTGTAGGGAGCACGCCTCACACAGGAGGGATTTGTGACCTGTTTCAGGGCACAGGGGCAGGGGCAAGGTCGGAGTGATCTTCTGGCTTCTGCTGTTTTCTCGCACTCCTGTGGCTTAACATACTCGATGTGCCCAGGCGCCATGTTTTAGGGCCAGCGTGTCCCGAATCCTATCAGAGGTTAGTGCCATCAACCTGTGCTCACTCTGGATGGTGATTTTCTGTCAGGGGTGAGAGAAAGTATTACAGGAGGAGATATCCTGGAGGGGCGCACTTTGGTGGGCGCTCTCAGAGGCTTGCTGAGCTTTACCTGTTCATATTTCATCCTCACAGCCACTGTTTTAGAGAGGAGGGCAGTGAGACTCTGGGACGTCAAGTAACTCCCCAAGGTCACCCAGCTGGCCACCTCACGCGGTGGATCTGGGCTTCCCAGCAAGCTCTGGCTGTCTTGGAGAATGTTCCCGCTGTTCTCCAGAGCCTGTCCCTCAGCACCCTTCCATGCTGTCACAGGGTTACAGAGGCAGTCCCTTCCGTAAGGTGAAGAGTCACAAATGCCCTGATGCAGCCCATTGTGGGTAGTAGAATCACTGTGCAGATTCACTTGTTGATTCCTTTGAGCATTGCTTGAGATCAAGTAGTGTTCTACATTTTAAATCATTTTTTTAATGTCTTTTGTGTCATCGTGTATCTCTTTATAGTGCCGTGTACACCTGTTTATGTTGATGAAGCCATTCTTGTAGATTTTAGTTACTGGAGGCTAACGAGATAAGGTTATAGATTAATCCGGTGAAACATATTTCAAGGGGATCAAATATTTTAATTTGCAGTTAGTTATAGAAGGATAAGATTACCTAATAGACGTTGTATTAGAAAGTAGATTCTGGGGGCGCCTGGGTGGCTCAGTCGGTTGAGTGTCCAGCTTCAGCTCAGGTCATAATCTCACAGTTAGTGGGTTCGAGCCCCATGTCGGGTTCTGTGCTGACAGCTCAGAGCCTGGAGCCTGTTTCAGATTCTGTGTCTCCCTCTCTCTCTGACCCTCCCCGCTCATGCTCTGTCTCTCAAAAATAAATAAAAAACATTAAAAAAAAGATTCTGTGAGGGTAGCAGACTTGTCTGTCTTGCTTTAGTTTGTCTGTGGGGCCTTATGCGCATGGCCTTGCACGGAGTAGGTGCTCGTGTGAATTCATGAACGAACACACTTTGGTGGGACCCCACTCTGTGGATTCTCCTCCCTTGTTCGTGCTGCCTTTGCTTACTCCTCTTGCCACTCCGCCTTAGCAGAGCACTTTGCCAGCCTTCTTTCCTGAGTCCTCTGCTCACAGTTCTCAACGGGGCCCTCAGGGTGTTTCTGTATCTATCAGGACCCTGTCATCACTTCCAGGAGGTCATCATGTCTGGAGAATGTGTTGAAAAAAAAAAAATAAAGATGTTTCGGAGACCAAGAGGCCAGATATTAGAACTAGCTTTTGCTACTAATCAAGGTGTGACTTAGAGGAAATGGTCTAACCCTTTGATGCTTCCTTTTCCTTTTTATTGTAAAAGAGTTGGTCTTGATTCTGAGTTGAAAATTCATATACCTAAAGGGTCCCACAGATAGCTCACACGGTGCTCATGGAAGGACTTCCTGCTAACATTTAATGAAAATTTGGAGTTATAAATCAATTTCACCACAGATAAATAGTTGTGTTATCTTAGTCTAGTAGTTCTTAAGCTTGGCTACAGTTTAGAATGATCTGGGAAGTGTTATATTTACTTTATTCATTTATTTATTTATCTTTATTTTATTTCGAGAGAGAGAGAGAGATGGAGAGCAAGTGGAGGAGGGGCAGAGAGAGAGAGGGAGACATAGAATCCAAAACAGGCTCCAGGCTGTGCGTGGTCAGCACAGAGCCCTATGCGGGGCTTGAACTCACAGACCGTGAGATCATGACCTAAGCCGAAGTCGATGCTTAACAGGTTGAGCCACCCAGGTGCTTCAGGGAAGTGTTTTAAAAAACACTTGTGCCAGATCGTGCTTTCAGAGATCTGATTTCCTTAAAAAACAAAACAGAAGAAGACAGAAGCTTCTCAGGTGCTTCTAACATGCAGCTTGGTTTGGAAGGATTAATTGGACTGCTAACTAACTAGGGTGTTTTCCTCCCTGACTTTTGGAAACAAGCAAATGATCAAGGATATAGTCAGCTTGCAGACAAATAAGCGTTTTCCCTTGTTTCGCGTCAATCTTGACTGAAGGTTACAGTTGTGAATGATCACGGGGAGATGGTATTGGATTACAGATCGTCAGCAAAGCGTGAAAATTGTGTTCGTTATATCAAGTGGCGTCTACTGCATCATCATCATCATCATACATTTTGCCTGTTTTCACTCACCCAGAACTTTTACTTTTTTCTAATACATCTATGGTCACGTTCAGTTGTTTCTACTGCATTCTCTGAACACATGGCAGTCACAGCTTTCTGGGGTTAGGACTTAGTACTTGTATATTTGAGCTTTTGTTTTAGGTCAGTCTTTGTTAAGATACTGCTCTAGGAAAGCGGATTAACTAAATCGGAGACTCACTACCCTTACCAAGGCCAGAAAGTGTTTTCATACATTTTAGTATTGTTTTCTATAATGTGTGTAGAAAAAAAGATCTTTTGCTTTTAAGTGAACAAATAACTCTTGGGCATTCTGTGTACTTAAAGTTTGATTTGCATTTGTATCTATGAATTTGGATTTTTTTAAGTGAAAAATTATCAAATTTCTAATGGTTTGTTTTTATACTTGAATTTGGGTAATTTTAAAAAATTTATTTCAAATTTGAGAAAGATGTTTTTAGGTGGTTTATTTTCTCACATTTTTTTATAACTCATGGAATAAAAAGATTTGTTATATTTAATATATAATATATATTACATTTAATATATTATATATTTATATCCTCTTGTGATATATTCTGCCCATTGTTTTATCTGGGAAGATTTTGATTTATTCCCTAAGGGATTTATTCACTAGATTGGATCCTCTAGGTTAAGTAATGACTGCTCAAATGAACACATTTTTTACAAAAATACTTGACAGCACATGCTTTATTATTTTTTACAGAGAAGATTTTCAAGTCTCCAGTTGTATTCTGGTATTTTTGGAAGAATGAATTTTGTACTAATCAGAGAGAGATCACAGAGCTTATCCCTTCTTCTTCTTTTTTTTTCCTTCCTTTCTGACAGTTTTTGCTTTCACAACCAAAGTTTTGGGCCATTCAGACATCAGCCTTGGTTCTCCGGACGAAACTTGAGAGAGGAAGCATACGCCGAGTGGAGCGGGCAATGAGGCAGACGCAGGTGAGAAGTAACGCAACAATTCTTGTTACTCTTCCCACTCTCTGTTGCTATTGAAAAGCATACATCTGGGGGCGCCTGGATAAGCGTCCGACTTCAGCTCAGGTCATGATTTCATGGTTTGTGAGCTGAGCCCCGTGTCTGGCTCTGTGCTGACAGCTCGGAGCCTGGAGCCTGCTTTGGATTCTGTGTCTCCCTCTCTCTCTGCCCCTCCCCTATTTGTGCTGTTTCTCTCTCTCTCTCTCTCTCTCTCTCTCTCTCTCACATAAAGAAACATTAAAAAAAAGTTAAACAAAGGGGTGCCTGGGTGGCTCAGTCGGTTAATCGTTGGCTTTGGCTCAGGTCATGATCTCACGTTCGTGGGTTCGAGCCCCGCGTTGGGCTCTGTGCTGACAGCTAGCTCAGAGCCTGGAGCCTGCTTCCCATTCTGTGTCTCCCTCTCTCTCTGACCCTCCCCTGATCACGCTGTCTCTGTCTGTCTCTCAAAAAAATAAATAAAAAAACATAAAAAAAAGTTTTAAAAAACCACAGTATCTGTGTTATGAATATAAAAGGATAAGATAGCTTTCATTTTGTTCATGTTGTTGTTATTTAGAGCGTAGGTTCTAGAATTCATTTGGCCACAGAGCCCAGCTATGTCATGTAGTGGCTCTGTGACCGCAGGACTTAACCTCTCTAAAGGAAAACCGTTCCTCTGCTTACAACACTCTGACACCAGAGGTGTGGGTCTTCCACACCAGGCATTTCTCCACTTCCCTCTGGGCATCCACTGGGTGTCCTCTACTTTAATTCAATTCTGTCACCACCTGGAATTAGTGCAGACGCCATTGGTTAAGGGCTCAGACCCACACCACTGCCCTCTACTTTAGATGCCAATCTCAAATCTGGTACTTCTGACTGATTGACTGTAATTCGGGGGTTCTCACTCTCTCCTGGGGTCCGATAACTTGCTAGAATGGCTCACAGAACTCAGGGAAGCTTTACTTGCTATTAGTGGTTTATTATAAAGGATACAGATGAACAGCCAGGTGCAGAGGTACGTGGAGCGAGGTCTCGGAGCATCCTGTGCACCGGAGCTTCTTTCCTTGTGGAGTTTGGGGCACATCACCCTCCAGCATGTGGCAGGCGCACCAACCCGGAAGCTCTCCAAATCTGTGCTTTTTAGGGTTTTTACAGAGCTTCCATTAAGTAGGCATGCTTGATTGCGTCATTGGCCCTTGGTGAGTCACTCAGTCCCCAGCCCTGCTCCCCTCCCCCGAGGTTGGGAGTGTGGCTCAGAGTTCCAGCCCAGTAATTGCATGGTTGGTTCCTGTGTCAGCTGGCTCATCCTCCAGAGTCACCTCAGTGTCCTGGGCTCTGAGGAGGGCTGCCAGGGGCTTATGGATAACAACAGACACTCCGTTAACCCTACCACTCAGGGAGTCACGAGAGTTTCAGAAGCTCCATGCCAGGAGCCAGGGATGAAGACTAAATATATACTTCTTCATGTATCACATCACCCCTCTAAGCTTCATTTTCATCATCTGCAAAAGAGGGTAATAATACTAATCACAGCAGAGGTTATGATGAGGATTAAAAGAGGCAAATAAGAATTAATAAGAGTAATAAGGTTTGGTTCCAAGGTACAGGTTATGTAAGGAAATAAAATTCATTCTAATGCAAAAATAATCTAAGTTAATCTGCATTCAGGCATCAATCCCATTTAATACTCATGTTTTTCTCATCCAGGAATTAAATAGCATCTCTTTCATAGGTTGTGTAATAAACTAATAACCATGATGCAAATTGATTGCCAAGAAAAATTAAAAATGTTGCAAAAGATATAGGATTTCATGAAGTCAATGAAAGTAATATTTACAAAAACTTATTTTGGGGGGCGCCTGGGTAGCGCAGTTGGTTAAGTGTCTGGCTTTGTCCCGGGTTATAATCTCTCTGTTTGCGAGTTCGAGCCCTGTGTCAGGCTCTCCAGCACAGAGCCTGCTTCTCAGTCCCCTTCTGTCTCTGCCCCTTCCCCCCTCTGTCAAAAATAAACATTTAAAAAATAAAAATAAAATTAAAAAAATTTTTTGAAACAATTTGGTTGTAAGAACAATGTGAAAATACTCCTGTCCACCCTTCATGATGAGACCCTGGTCAAGTTTTATCAATAGTCCTAACAATGTCCTTTGTAACAAAAGGATCCAAGCACAGCATTGAGCTGCCTCATCCTTTCAGTGTCCTTTTCCTGTAACAGTTCCTCAGTCCTTTCCTGACCTTTATGGGTTTGATAGTTTTGAAGGTCACCCCGTTATTTTGGAGATTGCCCTTCAATTTGTGTTTCTCCAACATTTCCTCATGACTGGATTCAGGTTACACAGTTTCTACAGCGATAGTATGGACGTGTTACTTCTCACTTCTTCCTCTCTGATGCCACACGATGTGAGCTGTCACTGGTGATGTTCTTTCATCCTTCGAGTAAGGTCACATTTGTGGAATTTCTCCCAGTGTAGTTACTCTTTACCTTGTAAGTAATAAACATCTGGGGGGTGTTACTTTGAGATTATCATGTTGGTCATCCAATTTTCACCCACTTGTTTTAGTATTTACTGATGTTTCCAGAGAGAGGAAGTTATGATGATTGCCAAGTGGTAACTTTCTAATTCCATAATTACTAAGTAGTATCTAGGTTGGTATTCCACTATAGACAAGAGCTTTCTCTTCTCTTTATTTATTCCTCCACTGATTTATTTATTAGAGTATGGATCACGGATTTCTATTTTATTCAGCTGGATATAATCTTATGCTGTCTTTACTTTTTTGTTTACTTTTAATTTTTTACTTTGATAGAATTTTAGCTCGTGAATGAGATAAACTTACATATAGAGCATCTTACTTGTTACTGTAGTAAAAGGAGAAGTGGATTCTCTGTGTTTAACAATGCTAATTGCACCCAATTATTCATTCTTCTCTTCTTTTAGTAATAGAACCTGAATTTTATCCAGACGTATGACTTCCCATCCTCCTTTGCAGGTAGGAGGGACCATGTGACTCAATTCTGAATAACAGAATGTGTGGGTAGAAGTTATGTATACCACTTCTCGATGATGTCGAGAAAAGACCAGGGAATTAGCATATTTCCCTGGTATTTTGTCCTTTTCTCTTGCCAAGGAGGCCAGAGAACTGGGGCTGCTACCTTAGATCAGAGATGCCGTGCGTTGAGAATAGCAGAGCCATTTTACCAGCTCTGGACACTGATTACCGCACTTAAACATGAGAAAGAAAATTATGTCTTGCTTAAGTAAGTATATTTTAAAAATCGCTTTCTACAGTAGTTTAACCTGTATTGACTAAGCTGAGAGCACTTTAGTGATGCTCCTAGAGGTACAAAGATTATTCTGTAGGTTCTGTATCTTTCTTAGCTCTGTCTACTGAGAGTCTAGGGCACTGCACCTCAGTAGCAGACGAGCACACCTTGTACCAGATCTTGATTTCTAAATACCATTCTTTGTAGATGGCTGATGATAGGATTGGGGCAGCAGAGGCAGGGAAAATACAAGAACATTTTGTGCAGTGCAAGAAAGTAAGGTAGTTGTGTGTGTGTGTGTGTGTGTGTGTGTGTGTGTGTTTTATCTATTTATTGAGAGAAAGAGAGAGACAGAGTCCCAAGCAAACCCCACACTATCAGCACAGAGCCTTTTATGGGGTTCGAACTCCTGAACGGTGAGATCATGACCTGAGCCGAAATCATGATTTGGACACTTACCTGACTGAGCCATCCAGGTGCCCTGAAAGTAAGGTAGTGTTTAAAAAAAAAAAAAAAAAAAAAAGAGGGTTCGGGACACATCGGAAGGACACAGGAGCTTATATGAAAGAGAACCCAATGGCCAAAGCTAGAACAGTTTGAGCAAAAAAGTAACATAGTTTTTGGTTATAATCAAAAGTTTTAAAATAAATACATGGACTCAATAAATATAGAGTCCATACTGCTATAATTGAATGAGTGATTGAATAAATGGAAGAAGGGACAGATCTTCCTTACAGAAGAATTTGAAATAATTTATGCAGATACACCTCCCTTATTAGGTGGAGTTTAACCTGTCTTTCTGAGAGTGTGAGCTGGACTTAGTCACTTTCAAAACTAGAGTATGAAAACTGAACACTAGTGGCTTTACCATGGAGAAACCTGGCTGTCCCCACCTTAATCAGGTGGTCATGCTTGGCATCACCAGAGAAGTCTGTTGATGTCACATCCTCTGGTCTTCGGATATGGTGAGAGGAGCACTTGAACCCTTGGGGATTCTTCCACCAAACTGGTAACGTCAGTTTAATTACAAGACAGCATCAGAAAAACCCAATTGAGAGACATCCTATGAAGTACCTGGCTAGCACTCTCAAAAGTGTCAGGGTCATGGACAACATGGACTGAGAAACCATCCCAGATCAGAGACACTAAGGCAACTCTATATGGTATCCTAGACTGGATCTTAGAACAGAAGGGCATTAATGAACATTAATGGGAAAGGGTAAAATATGACTGAAGTCTATAGTTTAGTTAATAGTAATGGACTAATGTTAATTTCTTAGTTTTGCAAAATATATTTATGTAATTTGTTAATATCAGGAGAAATTGGGTGAGGAGGTTATAGGAAGTTTTCAGATTTTCTGTAAATCTGAAACTATCCCCTAATAAAAAATTTATCTTAAAAGAAAAGCAGACACACTTATATTCCAGTTAGAAGTTGTCTTGGTTTAGGAATATGTACGCCTGGGGGCACCTGGCTGACTGTCGGTAGAGCACGCGACTCTTGATCTTGGGGTTGTGAGTACCAGGTTAGCACTGCCGCTTGTTTGGTGTCCAGTTGTGTGCTTAGCTCCTGCCCAGCATCTAAATGACGAAGGCGGGGGTCAGTGCATGTCCTACATCCAGATGTTTCTTATTTTAGTGAAGCTTGAGTTCGATTTTTAACTGAGAACACGGGAAGGAAGTATATAATGAGATCTAAATACTGAATAAAGCACGTTCAGGTTTACTAAATAATCATAAGCGTTCCTTGCTACAGTCCATAAGGCTGGGGTAAGGAGGGAGG
The DNA here is from genome assembly GCF_006229205.1 of Suricata suricatta. NCBI lineage: Eukaryota > Metazoa > Chordata > Mammalia > Carnivora > Herpestidae > Suricata > Suricata suricatta. The sequence continues at coordinate 139,679,281 of NC_043703.1, read as the reverse complement.
GGACGTGGGGAGAATGCATTGGTGTGTGTAGAGGACACGGTGCTTCCATCTGGGTCATGCTGGAGAGCAGGGGGGATCATGTTGGAAAGGCTCATTGTTCAGTTCTAGTGGCAAGTCTTACAGAAGGCGAAAGTGTGGATTTTCTCCTCTGAGTAGAAGGAACTACAGTTAACATGACAAAAGTCACAGTTTCTTTTTCTTAAACAATGGCAGATTCTTTTTTTTTTTTTTTTTTCAATGTTTATTTATTTTTGAGAGACCAAGACAGAGTGGGATCAGGGAGGGGCAGAGAGAGAGGGAGAGACAGAATCTGAAGCAGGCTCCAGGCTCTGAGCTGTCAGCACAGAGCCCAACGCGGGGCTTGAACGCTCAAACTAACGAGCTTGAGACCATGACCTGTGCAAAAAGCCATACACTTACCCAGCTGAGCCACACAGGCACCCCAAAGGTCACAGTTTTGAACAGAGTCTTAGTAGTACTGCAGCATTTATTTGTTGGTGAAAATAGAAGCAGAGACCTTGATTAGGGGTTACTTAAAGAGGACTGCTTACTGGGATTCAGTATGGATGGAAATATAGATTAAAAAGTTTTTTTCAATGTTTATTTTAAGAGAGAGAGACAGAGCAGGAACGGGGTTGGGGCAGAGAGAAGGGAAACACAGAATCCGAAGCAGGTTCCAGACTCTGAGCTGTCAGCACAGAGCCCAGGCTTGAATTCATGAACTGGAAGATCATGACCTGAGGCAGAAGTCGGCTGCGTAACTGATTGAGCCACCCAAGTGCCCCTAAAAATACAGATTTAAGAGGTGATTTCCTTCCTCGTTCTAAGATAGATAAATCATTTAACTTGAAATTGAAATTAAAATGAAAGATAGTAAAACTCATAAAACTTTTTTCATCTGGCTGCTTAAATTTAAACTCCTAAGGAAAACGTGTTTAGAGTAAGATTATTTTTCAAGGAGAGAAATTGGGAAACTAAACAATGTGAGCACTTTAAAAAGTCTTTAAACTGAGAGTTGAAGGGGAAGGGGGAGGAGGGGAAGAGGTGGTGGTGATGGTGGAGGGCACTTACGGGGAAGAGCACTGGGTGTTGTATGGAAAACAATTTGACAATAAAATATTATGAAGAAAAAAAAGAAATAAAAATAAAAAGTCTTTAAGAGCTTTTAAAATGTATTTCTTTTTTTTAGAAATAGCTCACCTGTGTGAAAAATCTTCTCGTTGCTAGGAAAAAATAGATGTTTATCTGGACTAAGTGAAGTTTTGGTTCAAAAGATCTATGAAAACCAAAAACAAACAAAAAGTCCATGAAAACACAAACACCACAAATACCAGTCCCATTCCAGAACTGCTCTGTGCCAGCATAACTGGCAGACCAGTAAGAGGCTTACCAAGTTACTATAAATATCCGTGCTACTCACTTCGTGGGTGGCAAACATGTATTGAATTCCTAGTATGCACCAGATTCTGTATTGCACCCCGGGTGTACGAAGGTAATTAATACAAAATCTCTAACTTTCAGAAGCTTAAATTCTAAGGGCCGGTTTATGTGTTTTGGAATTATTTTCCACTTCCTCTTTTGCAGCCCCCCTTCCCCTTCTCTGCAAGATACTGTGCAGTTACCATGTCCGTTACTCCTCATCCTGCATACTGTTGGATTCATTGAGGGCCTCGTGTGTGTTTTATAGCGTCACATACTCTTTTAATCATTTTACTTCTTTTCATTCACCCCCTATCATCTGTTTCAGGTCCCTTTATCTTATTGTCACAGGTGGTTTTCTCCAAAACAGGTGAGGGATCAGGGTTCAATGCCACCTGAAGAGAAATAGGAGGACGTGGGATTGGGCTGAGAAAGAAGTCACACTGAGGTGCAGGCCCAACACAGGCCGGGCTGTTTCCTGTGTTGAGCCCCCCCCCGTCCCCTCCCTTCCCTCTCCCTGGATGGAGGCTGCCCTGGAAGGGAGGAGACCTCGGGCCGGGCTGGGTGCCGGCTGGGTGCTCTTCGTGGCTGTGGGAGACTCTGAGACAGCTGAATGCCGGGGGCTGTGCAGACCCCACTTTCTGAAACCGGGACGAATATCAAGCAAAGAAGGAAGGTGAAGATGTGGTTTCATGATTAGTACCTTAAACAGTTTGTGCTGAATTGCCCCTATTGTATTGAATTTTATTTATTGAAAGCTCATTTCACACGAAAACAGCAAAATGTTGAAATAACCAGTGTTAAAATAGCCAAATATTTGTTTTTTATTAAATATGTGTATGGTTTTTTGTTCAGGGAGACTACACATAATACTTTTTTTTGGGGGGGGGAAACAGTTTGAATTTTTTTTTCTTGCCAAAGTTTGGGCTTCTTAAATAATACTAGATTACATTCATTTATTAATGTAGGACATTCTGACTTTGAAATGATTGGCTTTACATTCATTTTTTACGTCGGTATGTAAAATGACTAAGCCATTATTCATCCTTCCCCTTTTAAAATTTATTTATTTGTTTTTAATTTTTTAAAATGTTTTATTTATTTTTGGGAGAGACAGAGAGACAGTGTGAGCAGGGAAGGGTCAGAGAGAGAGGGAGATATAGAATTAGAAGACAGGCTCCAGGCTCTGAGCAAGCTGTCAGCACAGAGCCTGACGGGGGGCCCGAACCCAAGAACCGTGAGATCATGACCCTAGCCAAAGTCGGACACCCAACCGACTGCGCCACCCAGGCTCCCCTAATGTTTATTTACTTTTGAGAACGAGAGAGACAAAGCGCAAGCAGGGGAGGGGCGAGGGGCAGAGAGAGAGAGGGAGGCACAGAATCTGAAGCAGGCTCCAGACTCCAGGCTGTTAGTACAGGGCCTGATGTGGGGCTCAGACTCAAAAACTGCGAGATCATGACCTGAGCCAAAGTCAACCCTTAAATAGCTGAGCCACCCAGGTGCCCCTATTCAGTTCTCTTTTGGAACGGCAATTAAACTAAGAACGTATAGAGGTAAATTCATCTATAAGTGTAGAACACATCTTTTTAATTTGAAACCCGCATTATTCTTTGAACTGTGCACCATATATTTTTGGATATTGGATAACAAAGGATGTGTTTGGGGAAGATAGGTTTAAAGAAGGAGCCAAATCACCGTGCTCTCACATTTTGCCCTTTCTTGGCTATCATATATGTGGCATCTCTGCATCTTGCCCTCCAACTTCTGCATTCTGCTGAGAGATGCATACTTCTCTGCCTAAAGAACAGTATTAGGGAGTTGTTATTTCTGCCTTTACAGGATGGTATGTCAGAGAAAATCACTTCATGTCCCACCGCAGAAACTTTGGAAATTAGCCAATTCGTGTGATAAGATGAATGCAGAATTTGTCGAATTTTCTGTGACTTGTTGAGCTGTTTACCTCATACTCTGAACTTTTGCCAGTTCTCTGATTCAGAATTTGATATTACTGTGTTTGTTGAAGTGGCTGCATCCCTGAAGAATAAGAGGGAAATGATTTTTAAAATACCTGTATATATAAAACAGTGTTTAGAAAAAATTCTGTTTTAGTTTCTGTAAAAATCTGTTTCCTCCCTCAGCTGTTATAAAATGATAAAATGATAAGCTGTTAAAGCTGAAAGAAAAATAAGCCAAAGGGAGCCATTTTGGGAAGAGCGGAGTCTTGACGTAGTACAGGCTGAGGAAGCGCACGTGGGGTGAGGTCAGGTGACTCGCCCAGTTGGCCTGGCTGGCTAATGGGGGTCTTGGCTGTAACGTACATGGTGACGGTGATGAACAGCTCCATTGACGTGATGGCAGAATTGGGGGGCAGGGGTTCTCAGTGACACACACCACACTTAAAAAGAGAATATTGCACCACCCCAACAGGTAAATAAAACCAGTGTTATAGGATCCATAGAGAAAGAAGACACCTCAGATTTTTGAGGACAATCCATTAAAAACACCCCATCTCATGGATATTATTCTAGGTCGGAGTTCTTTAACGATTGCATGTTTGGGGCTATGATGATGGTGGTGATGATGAAGAAAATGATATTGACGGAGACACTGTTTTTAGTGGTCATGATTCAGAAGCAGCGAATTAAACTGAGATGATATTCTCTCATGTTTATACCCTGCTTTTGATTATTTTATGTTCATTATTAAAATAATCTTGCTAATTAATTTAATTGCTCAGTTATCTCTTAATCCTGTAATTTAAATGAGGAGGGTCTGCCCCTCTTCATCTGAAGATGATTGCCTAACAGGGATCTTTCCTTCACCTGTGAATTTCTGGGAGGACACTGCATTGGATTGGAAATTTCTGTCCCTGGAGTCTTCATTGTGTTTGACTCTCTTCGCTGTGGTGGTTAGTTGAAATTTAACAATTTTTGAATGAGTTTTAGTTTTTCAGGAACACTTATTCATAATACTGTGGTTGCATACATGCACTGATGGAATAGAGTTTATGTATCACGTGTGATTCTGGAGGGAGAAGGGCCCAGAACAGGGGGATTGGTGCTGTGATGGAGATCATGGCTCCTGTGTAGGCTAACCCTCTTCTCTTTTAAAACCCGATAGTTCGTTCTTTACCTGACTGTTTAATTTCCAGTAATTGGTAAAGGCATGTCATAACAAAAGCCTTAATTGGGGGAAACCTGGTCATCATCCTCTAACGTCAGGATTTATACAGTGAGCCTCGTGCTTGTTTTTGAATAATTTTGTAAAGAAATCCTTTATATTAGTTTTTATATTGATGGAAAACGAAAACCTCACTGCTGGCATTGTATGTACCAGCTGGATCAAGTCCATGGTTAGTAGTAGCAAAGTGTGTTTTGCTTTTTTAAACTATGTCACTATTTTTTAATTGCTTTTTATTATAGAAATAGTACCTGCTAATTATAAAAAGTGGAAGCGATACAGAAACCCAGACTTCTTTCTCTTCATTAACATAAGTATTGTTTTTTAAAAAAATGTTTTTTAACGTTTATTCATTTTTGAAAGACAGAGAAGGAGTGCAAGTGGGGGAGGTTCAGAGAGAGAGGGAGACACAGAATCTGAAGCAGGCTCCAGGCTCCCAGCTGTCAGCAGAGAGCCTGATGCGGGGCTCGAACTCGTGAACCATGAGGTCATGACCTGAGCTGGAGTCAGACGCTCAACCAGCTGAGCCACCCAGGCGCCCCTTAACATATCTATTCCTAAACGTCAGTGGGATCATGAAGTATGTATTACTTTATACCTTTTTGCCTCTTAACCTAACAGCCTGATCAGTAGATCCAGCACCTTGGATCTACTGCCTTCATTCCAGTAGTTACATGTCATTCTGCTAAAGGGAGGTGCTAAAATTTACTGAACCTACCCTTTATTTTTGAAGGTGCCCTTTATTTAATTTGATTTTTAAACCGCATATTAGAAACTTTGGTACTGCACATGGTATAAAAAAAATTTAATGTACTCAGAAGGATCTCAGATGAAAGATATAAATTTTCCTCCAATTCACAGCCCATTTTTCAGCACTTTGTTGTTATTCTGGCGGTTTCCATCATAACTTTAAATATTTACACTTGTAATATACTTCTTTAAATGCTTATATTCTATTTCTGGATTTACCAACTTTAGATAGAATCTCTTGCCTTCACACTATGAATTATGGATGAATCAGTGCACCTCTCATCCCCTCTTCCATTTTTATGCCTTTTTTGTGCAATTATTAGGAATTGTTACTCTTCATTGTATTCTGTAATTTATGTCATTGTGTGTTTCGTCTCTATATTGATTTTTAAAATTGTAAATCAGTTTTATGTTGCAATTATGATTATATATGCTAATTATACAGTCAAAACTTGTGATTATAACAATGGACAAGAAATCGAATGCTTTGTTTCTAAACTTTTGCTACTTGACTATTGGGGTCCAGGGTCCAAATTCTCCATTTGTTCCTTTTTTGCCTTTTTTTTTTAAACTTATTCTAGGTCATAGTCAGCTACCACTGTTTCTTTTTATTTCAGTTGGCACCCTCCTGTTTTCCTTGTCTTTTTGTATTACCTTTTGTGTAACTTTCCACATGAAGGAAGTGGGTGGTAAAATTCGAGTCTTTGTGAATGTATTTTTCCATCAGAATTTATTAGTTGGGTTGGGTATAGAATTCTAGTTTTTGAATCATCTTTTTGTAGGACTTTAAATGGGGTCATTTCTTTAACATCTTCTGACATCCTAGTTTTCTGATAAATATGGCAGTTTGACTCTTGTTCCTTGTTTTAAGTGATATTTTTCTTCTCCTTTTGAACATTTTTAGTATTTACCTTCAAACTCAGAATTCTGGATATGTCTCAATGTGAGCATGGGTTCTGGTGTCATGCTACCTACTTCTCTGTGCCTCAGTTTCTTCCAGTGTGTAATAGCATAAATGTACTTATTAGGATTATATGAGTTAATATTTAGATCAATGTCTCTCATGCAGGAAGTACTTAACAAATGACATAACTGTTGTTATTTCTCTTGTTGGAGTACTTACGGGGTTCGTTAAGTGTGAACAATTATGTGTCTATAGTTCAGGAGTGTTTTCTTGTTATTTCGTTAATTATACTTTTCTCTATTTTTTAAAAAGCTTTTTGCTCTAGTTCAGTTCGGTAGTTGGAATTCTAGTAGACGTATGTGAGATCTCCTGAATTTATCTTGTATGACTCTTAACTTCTCTTCATGCTTTCTATCTCTTTGTACTTTTTGTTTGATGTCATGGGAGATTTCTTTAACCTTTTTTTTTCCTATATCACTACTTTTGATCATTAATATATTGAGCCTATTGTAATTTTTTATTTTGACAGTTGTTTTTTTCTTTCTTTTTTTAAATTTACAGTTAGTTTCAGGTGTACAATATAGTGATTCAACAGTTCTATGCATTTTTTTTCACTGCTCATCAAGAGAAGTCTATTCTTAATAACCTTTATTTCATTAAAAATAATATTTGATGCTTATTTTAGTTTTTAGGAATTCTGTATTTTTCCATTTGTTTTTTCTAATAGTCTTTTCTTGTTTCATTGATGTAATATCTCCTTTAATTTCTTTGCACATTGTTCATTAGAATTTCCATGAACTCTCTCTCCTCAGTAGCATATTGTTTTATATGTTCATCGTGGCTCTTCTTTTCTTTTCTTTTTTAACGTGTTTTTTTTTTTCATTTTTGAGAGAGCGAGAATGCAAGCAGGAGAGAGAGGGGAACAGAGGATCCAAAGTAGGCTCTGTGCTCACAACAGTGAGCCTGATGTGGGGCTTGAACTCATGAACTGCAAGATCCTGACCTAACATTCAACTGACTGAGCCACCCATGTGCCCCATGGCCCTTCTTTTCCTGGTATTGCTTTTCCTTAAATGGCTGATCGGCTCCGGGGTGGATGTACTAGCGGTCGCTGTGAGCTCCCTCTGCAGTCCTGTGGATCTCTTTGAGAGGCCGTCCCCTGGAATGGAAGGGCTGACTGCAGACTTCACACCTGGCCAGGGTGTGTCTCACTGGCGGGCTTCTTTAGAGTTGCCAGGAATCTTCCTTC
>NC_043703.1:139532200-139671676 GCF_006229205.1 Suricata suricatta | reverse complement strand
TTCCTGGTATTGCTTTTCCTTAAATGGCTGATCGGCTCCGGGGTGGATGTACTAGCGGTCGCTGTGAGCTCCCTCTGCAGTCCTGTGGATCTCTTTGAGAGGCCGTCCCCTGGAATGGAAGGGCTGACTGCAGACTTCACACCTGGCCAGGGTGTGTCTCACTGGCGGGCTTCTTTAGAGTTGCCAGGAATCTTCCTTCTACCCCTCCCCCTGGGGCCCTGAACTCTGGATCTGAGGTAGTTAATGTCATAACCGATGTTATCGCAGCTTCCTTTTTCAGATAGGCCCCATGTATCCTCTTGCTTTACTCCCTTACTCCTTTCCTTCTGACAAGACACGTAAGGTCTGGGCAGCACCCCCTAGATGGTGCAAGCAAGCGGTGTGCTTCAGCCGAGGGGCCGGAGATGGTGTCCAGAGGACTGGTAGCAGTGCCGAGATCGCACCTGAAGAGCCACTGACGAGATCAAGACCCTCGTGAGCAGGACCGTCTCTCAGAGACTGTCTGAAGGCATGGGCCGGTGGTTGTGAGTCGTAGACGTCACAGAGAGCCTAGGATAGGGGGTCACCTTCACCAGAGTTACGGCCCAGCAGAGGAGCTCTGCGTAGAGCGGTGAACTAAGCAATTTGTGAGGTCTTCGTAGGTCACTGAACTTAGGGAGGCTGCCCCAGGTACCAAAGGCTTAGTTAGCATGCTCAGGAGAGGCACCTATTTACCAGGAACAGGGTAAAGTGTTTAAAGGACGGGATAGCAGGGTCAGAGTAAGATCCAGCAGTTCAGAATACGTGTATGTGATTGATAATATGTAAAATTAGCTCTGCATCAAATGTGTTCACACAGAGCCTCCCTTTGTGCCCTTAGAGCATAGGCAGACCTTGGGTCAAGGCATCATGTCAGAACTGCCCTTTGTGCGTAGTCGTAAGAACACTGGGCAGAAGGGCAGTAGTTTGGGGCAGAGACCTAGCTTATGTGGATCATCTGAGCCTTGCAGTCATGACCTAAGTGTGTGGTTCTCTCAGAGAGATGGGGATATGACTGCAAGAAAGAAGGTAAAGGACCCAGCTGTAGGACGGAATGTTGAGTTACACTAAGCTGGATGCATGTTCTCAGGTACAGGGAAGAGCTCCCCAGGACCCCCCAGTTTCTCAAGATGTCCAGCTGTAGAGGATGTCGTGGCGCCCAGCTCCGGAAACTCCCCTTGGCATTCTCACAGGGGTGAGGGGTGAGGGGTAATTAGTGCCCTCTTGTGACCTCCCATCCCTCAGCCAAGTAATGACTGTGAGGGAAGGTGTCCCCCCAGCAAATCCCAGCTTCTGTCCCGTCTTACCTTCATTCTGAGTTTTGTGAGAAGAGGATTTCTGAAATTGTTTTTTTTTATGCTTATTTATTGATTTATTTAGAGACAAAACGCCAGTTAGGGGCAGAGAGAGAGAGAGACAGAGAATTCCAAGCAGGCTCCCTGCTGCCCATGCAGAGCCTGACATGGGGCTCAAGCCCACGAACTGGGAGATCATGACCTGAGCCAAAATCAGGAGTGAGATGTTTAACCATCTGAGCCACCCAGGCGCCCCTGAAGTTGTTTCGTCCCTCAGCTAATGAGAAAATTACGTTACCTTAGGATCTTCATCATTTCTCACCAAGATTATTGAAGCGGTTCTTACGTTTTCTCCTCACTGGTTGGTCCTTTTGTCGAAAAATTAACCATTTGTGTCTGATTTCTTCCTGGATTGTGTTTCCATTGCTATATTTGAGCATTTACTGAATTACATTATACTTTATTGGAAACCTTTCTGTCTTCACATCTAGAATGTGCGCTTCTTGAGGGAGCAAGTTCTATATTTTATTTATTTTTATATCCTCAGTATAGACATTCAGTGAATGTTTGCTTCATGTTTGAATTAGCTACTTATTAGCAGGTCTCTTTGAGAATTGGGTAAATTAAAGTTTAAATTTTCATCTGGCACTTGAGGCATCCATGAGCTGTAGATACCAGCTGTAGACACTCCTATCTTTCCGGTGCAGATCTTCAGCCCAGTGCCAGAGCTAACAGGAGCGAAGCAATCACTGTGATCACAGAGGTTAGCTTAGCGTTCCCAGAGGGTAGGGATTCACAGTTTTGTTGGTTGTACTGTTTTAGGGGGTGGGAAAAGAGATAAAGGAAAACTAGTTTTTTCTTACAGAGTTTCCTAAAAAATGATGACTTTTAAGCATAAATCACTACCTTTTTCCCCCTATGCTTTATTTTTTATTTTTTTATGTTTATTTTATTTTATTATTATTTTTTTAATATTAGCATCCCATTTTTTAATAGTTTATTTTCAAATTGGTTTCCATACAACACCCAGTGCTCTTCCCCATAAGTGCCCTCCTCCATCACCACCACCTCTCTTCCCCCCTCCCCCTTCCCCTTCAACTCTCAGTTCATTTTCAGCATTCAATAGTCTCTCAATTTTGCATCCCTCTCTCTCTCCAACTCTCTTTCCCTCTTCCCCTCTCCCTGGTCCTCCATTTGGTTTCTCCTGTTCTCCTGTTAGACTTATGAGTGCAAACATATGGTATCTGTCCTTCTCCGCCTGACTTATTTCGCTTACCATAACACTCGCGAGGTCCATCCACTTTCCTACGAATGGCCAGATTTCATTCTTTCGCATTGCCATGTAATACTCCATTGTGTGTGTATATATATATATATATATATACACACACACACCACATCTTCTTGATCCACTCATCAGGTGATGGACATTTAGGCTTTTTCCATGTTTTGGCTATTGTTGACAGTACTGCTATGAACATTGGGGTACATGTGCCCCTATGCATCAGCACTCCTGTATCCCTTGGGTAAATCCCTAGCAGTGCTATTGCTGGGTCATAAGGGAGTTCTATGGATAGTTTTTTGAGGAGCCTCCACACTGTTTTCCAGAGCGGCCGCACCAGTTTACATTCCCACCAAGAGTGTAGGAGGGTGTCCGTCTCTCCACACTTTTGAGACCATTAGAAGTGATAAGGGAACTAGAATCCATGAATTTACTCAGTTAACCAGAAGTAGGTTCATCTTGTATTTCTCAGCGTACCAAAAACCCAATGCTTTTTCTCTGTATTACAAACTGGTCATTTGTTCTGCATTAAAGACTGCTCTCTCATGGTTTAGTGTCTCGGTTTATGCCTGGGCTCTGTGATATTTTCATTTATCTTCATAAAAGCACATCCACATGCCTTGTACTTGGCAGGCTTGGTATTGACCTTGATGTGCGGCCATTTGTGTGAGTGTGGAGCCGCTGAAGAGGGGCTGTGGGTGGGCCCAGAGTCTAGTAATTCAGACTGACTGTGGCTATGCCGGGCTGGCCTGACTAGTGGGTACGGCTTCAACATTTGAGAAATTACGTTTGATTTTTATACTTACTTTAAATATCCTTCTCCTAAATACAAGGTGCTTGTAAAGGAGAGACAAGTTTAGAGCTTTTCAAGACTCTTTACACTTCTACTTCAGTAAAATTTGAGAACACATTTCAATAAGGAATCCTTCCATTGTAAGGGACAGAAACCCCATTCAAACTGGCTGTAAAAAAGGAAATGTACGGGCCGTCAGAACTGGGAAATATTGGGGTATTCCAGCCTCAGCGATGGCTGGACTCAGGGGCTCAAGCAGATCATCAGCTCTTTCTCTTTGCTGTCTTTTCTTACCTGAATTTTCCCATCTCTGCTTTTCTCTGCCTGCTTCAGTATCAGAATATCTGTTGTCAGAAAAGCACCAGCTTTCACTGTCCACAGACCTCACAACCTAAGAGGAAGACAGGTAAAGTATGATGGCCAAGGTTAAGCCCCCTAACCTCTGTGGGGCAGAGAGAGCAGAGCCCTCTGCATGCAGATGCTGAGGGATTCACGGAGTTAATGTTTGTGAAGTACTTGGAATTGTGCCAGGCATATAGTAAACCTCAATAATTCTTGGCTGTTATTAGTATCCTCACTTTACAGGGGGGAAAGCTTAGGTATAAGAAAATAGAACTCCCAATCCTTCATATAACTTTACCAGAAGCAGTCATTACTACCTGGAAAATCTGAAAACTTTGGGATAATTACAATGATTCACATTTAATATGCTGAGCCATGGCATTGAGGTTTTCAAAACTCTGGGAGATGAGAACATGTCAGGTCCGGCTCCGTACTTCACCTGCATGAGTAATAATTTGCAGCATTTGAAGGTTGCTGAAAAGCATACCAGGATTTGCTTGTGTGATTGTAGCTGTGCTTTATTTGTTGGAATGATTATAGTTAACTGCTGTTTATTTATTTATTTTAAACTTTATTTTTTCATTTTTTAATAAGTATTAAAAAAATTTTTTTAATGTTTTTTATTTAGTTTTGACACAGAGAGAGACAGAGCTTGAGGGAGGCAGGGGCAGAGAGAGAGGGAGACAGAATCCGAAGCAGGCTCCAGGCTCTGAGCTGTCAGCATAGAGCCCAATGTGGGGCTTGAACCCACAAACTGTGAGATCATGCCCTGAGCTTACCCGACTGAGCCATCCAGGTGCCCCTAAACTTTAGTTTTCTAACATTTATTCATTTTTGAGAGAGGGATAGAGTACGAGTGGGGGACTGGCAGAGAGTGAGGGAGACAATCCAAAGCAGGCTTCAGGCTCTGAGCTGTCAGTGCAGAGCACAATGAAGGGCGCAAACCCACGAACAGTGAGATCATGACCTGAGTGGAAGTCGATGCCCAACTGACTGATTCACCCAGGCGCCCCAAACTGCTGTTTATTTAGAATTGTGTCTTGTTACTGCTTTTCACTAAACACAGTGTGTAGGGTGCTAAATAAGTCTAGCAGATGGGCATTACCTAATGCATTTTTACTAATGAGGGGAATGAAGGACAGACATTTTAAGTGACTTAACCAAGGTCTTATAGCTGGGCTAGAATTCAAACCAGGTCTCCCTTGGATTTTAAAGTCCAAGTGAATCCAGCATGCTGTGGTGTTCTGGAAGCTACGGGAACTGGCTTAAAAAAGATAAAAGATATCAGCATAAGACTTGGCATCGTCTAGAGGAAAAGAATTGAATGAGCACAGGCAGGAAGAAGTGAGTAGAGGCTTCTGCCTTGCAGAGCGCTGCCTCTTCAGGCCGGCAGTTTGGGCGGAAGGGGAAGGAAGTGGAACGCGCACACTCAGGATGAGGCGCGCTGACGGAAAAGAGCACGCAGCCGGGCAGACGGGCGAGTGAGACTGGCTTCCGCCCCGGCCAGGAAAGAGGCGGTCCTGAGGGGCGCGGATAGGCCGAAAGCAGGATGTGGATTTCATTGTAACAGTTTGGTACAACACAGGCAACGATTAGTTCACTGATAAGTGGAACAAAAGCGTGGGACAAGTGATAGCATAAGATAAACTGTGTTTTTTAATGTTTATTTATTATTTTTAATTCAAATCCAAGTTAGTTGACATATAGTGTAATAATGCTTTCATGTTTGTTTATTTTTGAAAGATTGAGAGCACACGTTAGGGAGGGACACAGAGGATTCGAAGCAGGCTCCACACTGACAGTCGAGAGCCCGATGTGGGGCTCCAACTCACAAACCCTGAGATCGTGACCTGTGCCAAAGTTGGACTCTTAACTGACTGAGCCACCCAGGCACCCCTAAAATGGACATTACCTATTATTAATAGTAAAAAAAACTTTTTGAAAAGCGTAGGAAGTTACAGAAAGGTGGAAAATAGGGAAGAGCAAAGGATGGGATGGAGGAAGGCACACCCACATAAGCACACTTCCTAGGTGGCACTCGGGGATAACTCCGGGTAGATTCCGGGCAGGGACTCGCTTCAGTTCTGTGCACAGAGTCGGATTGTGGTGACTCAGTGGACCCATCAGTTTTCCCTGGGAGAAAACCCGGTGTGCGTCCTGACAGCCTTATGCAGCGTTGCCCCAACATGCCTGAACAGGAGAGCACCTCTGAGCTGCTTGTGAAAATACAGCTCTTCGGCCTAGCCCTCTGAGCTTCGGGTCAGCGTGGGGTGCTGCTTATGGGCGCCTTTGAGAGAGACTGCCTTAGGCAGAGGTAGGCTGTTAATCTTTAGTAGCTCCAGATGTTTTTCTGTCTCACGCCTGCCCCAGTACTTAGAGAACAGAGGCTAAAAGGTCATTTGCGCAGGTCTGGAGGCCACAGTTGTGTGATTTAACAGGAGCTCGAGTGCCAGGAGGCACCTTAGAGGTGAGTGTTATTAAGTGTCTCGGAATCTGGGGCCAGTTGATGTTGAGCTCAGAAGAACAGGAGCCTGGCACTGGGCACCCAGTGAGGAGGGTAGGGTGTATTTATTATGACTTAACTACTTAACTTTTTTTAGGAAACAGGATACTAGGAGGTTTAAACTTTCACTTAGGTTTCAATAATATTTGTTATTCTTTGCACTTTTAGAATCCTTGCAGATTATAAACAGGCCGGCTTGTGTTTTCATTTCCTGATTTTTATTTTTATTAAAAAATTTTAAAATATTTATTAATTTTTGAGAGAGAAAGAGAGAGACAGAACGTGAGAGTGGGAGGAGCAGAGAGAAAGGGAGACCCAGAATCTGAAGCAGGCTCCAGGCTCTGAGCTCTCAGCACAGAGCCCGACACGGGGCTCAAACCCACAGACCACAAGATTGTGACCTGAGCCAAAGTTAGATGTATAACCAACGAAACCACCCGGGCACCCTCATTTCCTAATTTTTGAAGGCAAGATGATAAAAAGGATTTCTGAGTATTTCCTTTTTTTTTAATGTTTTATTTATTTTTGATACAGAGAGAGACAGAGCATGAGAGGGGGAGGGGCAGAGAGAGAAGGAGACACAGAACCAGAAGCAGGCTCCAGGCTCTGAGCTAGCTGTCAGCACAGAGCCTGATGCGGGGCTCGAACCCACGAAAGTGAGATCTGACCTAGGCCGAAGTCGGCTGCTTAACCAACTGAACCACCCAGGCACCCCATCTGAGTATTTCCTTAAACACTAAGCAAGAAGTTTGGGGAGAAAGTTTGAGATAGGTGGGTGTGGGGAAGGCATTAGAGCCTGTGAGTGCATTTGCTAATTCTAAGGCAGCAGTTCTCAAAGGGGGATTTGTGGAACCCTGGAGGCCCCCCAGATCATTTCAGTATATCTACAGTTTAAAATGATCTCTGTAATACTACTACTGGGGTATTATTTACCTTTGCACTCTGTTCAGACATTGGGTCAAAAGAAGCGTTGGGGTAACAGACTGGTGGCTCCTTCACCTGAATCAAGGTGGGAGGCAGCAGACCGAGCGTGGTCATCATCTGCTTCCCTTATGAATGCCTTTGATAAAGCAGTAAATATTATTTTATTAAAGCTTATTTATTTACTAGAGGGAGAGAGGGGGTAAGAGAGAGATAGAGGGAGAGAAATCCTAAATAGGCTCCACAATCAGCACAGGGCCTGACTTTGGGTTCAATCCCATGACCATGAGATCATGACCTGAGTGTCTAGATTCGGACGCTCAACCAGCTGAGCCACCCAGGTGCCCCAATGTTATTTCATTAAGTCTTTACCCTTGATGGTGTCTTTTGAAATATTCTCTGTGATGAAGCGGGGAGTACTGAGGAGACACTTGTGCTGTGTGCTAACGTACCGTGGTTGTCTCAGGAAAAAGCTGAACTAGCGGTTTTGCTTGCGGAACATGATTTTACTTGAAAGAACTACTGATACCCTTGGGGTGTTCAAACTTAATTATTTGGCAGAAATTATTTCAGAAAAACAATGAAGTGAGCTCACCACTTCAAGGAGAGAAATTGACAGTAATTTGTTACTAGTGATAAAATCTTGAGCTTTTAAGAAAAAAATGAGAGTTTTGGAAAAATTGGATTGGATCTGCCACTATGAACTTGATAGTTTCCCAATACTTCAGGTAGAGTTTTCTGATGATATTGCTGGTGATATTAAGATATGTGATTTTTTAATATCATGTGAAATAGGTCACATGTGGAATATCTGTGCATTTTCCTAATGACTAAAACAGATGGTAAAAAAATCAAGCCTCTGTAAAAGATCCATTCGGGGCTTAAGGTAGATCAGTGAGAGTTTTTTGTATGTTTATTTGTTTATTTGTATTTTACTGTGACAAAGAAAAGTTCACATGGCAGATAATGCTAAGAAGCCACTACATGTTGAATTTTAGTGTAGTATCAAAGAATAACATCTACAATTAACGGGAAGAACTGTTAACATTACTCTTCTCTTTTCCAACCACATAGCTGTATGAGGCCATATTTTCTTCCTAAACTTCAGTCAAAATACTATATTGCAATGAATTGACTACAGAAGCAGGTTTGAGAATTTAGATGTCATCACCTAAGTGAGACATTAAAGAGATGTCCAAAAAATGTATGACATTACCAATCTTTTCAAGACTTAAAAAAGTTGTTTTTTCCTAAAGACATGTTATTTATGTTAATATAATGCATGTATTATTTTATTTTTTATTAAAACTTTTTTTATCGCTTATTTTTTGCGGGGGACAGATAGCACGAGCAGGAACGGGGGAGAGAGAAAGAGATATAGAGGACCCGAAGTGGGCTCTGTGCTGACAGCCCCATGTGGGGCTTGAACTCACAAACCATGAGATCATGACCTAAACTGAGTCGGACGCTTAACTGACTGAGCCACCTAGGTGCTCTATTATTTTATTTTTAAATGGATTAATACGGATTTACATTTTTCTCAATTTTAATTTTTAATATAACTATTGATAGATTGTAGCCCATACAAATAAGAGCTGTTTGGATTCCCTAACAATTTATAAGAGTTTAAAGTTGTCCTGAAACCAAATAGTTTAAGACTACTGATCTAAGTTATGACTAAGGGGTCTGCTTCCTTGAGGATTACCTTTTATGTTCATCTGTTTGCTCTGGAATCATAAATAAAGACACCCATGTTCTCCCAGTCCCCATGAATAGACCCAGCTTCTACCAGCCCCCACACTAAAGTCTTTTCTGTGTCTGAAGTTCTTGACCAGGCCATGCCCTGACTCCCATATTATGGGACTCAGGTGGGGAAAAAAGAAAAACAAATGGTTTCGGAGTTCTGGATATTTTTCCAGTGAGTCGGTCCTTTTTGTTTTCACAGCCCTGGTAATTGCGCACTTCGTTGCAAGGTGAGGTTTTAATGAAGCTATCAACTTGGTCTTTGGAATCAAGCAGGCTCATTTATTTTATGGCTTTATGGCTTTGGGCAACTCATTTTTATCTCTCTGAATTGCAGTTTCCTATACATGAGGTATAATTGGGCTAACAATAGGTTTAATGGTGTTGTTAATGCATAGTATTTGTAATAGATTTTAATTCTCATTCTCCTTGATCCTATTGGAACTTTTCTTGGAAATGGGGGGTTGAGGCAGTAGTTAGCTTGACTACTCTATTTGTAAATCATAGCTGAATGACTGCAGACTCCTGTCAGGGGAAGCTATTCAGCCCAACTGTTGGATATATTTGATTAAGTACATCTTTTTATAATAAATCTAACGCTCCTTTATACACACACACACACACATGCTCAGAGATTGTACAACAAAGCAAGGTGTTTTGGCATATGATCAATCATACCTTTTAGATTAT
The DNA here is from genome assembly GCF_006229205.1 of Suricata suricatta. NCBI lineage: Eukaryota > Metazoa > Chordata > Mammalia > Carnivora > Herpestidae > Suricata > Suricata suricatta. Next base: position 139,662,089 of record NC_043703.1, on the reverse strand, counting down.
CAGTTAATTTCTACTTGGCTCTTCAGAAAGATGATAAACACTGATATCACGCTAGCAAGAATGAATAGCCTTCAGTGAAAGGGTGGGTCCTTAGGGACTAGCTCTGTTCCTTTGAAGATATGTGTGCCATACTTTTAGATATGAGCACATAAATAAAGTCTAAATCATACCAGACCTTGTACAGAATTGTCCTTCTATACTAAATCATTCTCCATGTGCTAATTTTAAAATTTAGGCTTGACCTTCCCTAGTTTTTTTTTGTGTGCAAGTTCTTTTTCTACTGAAGACAGAACACTGAAAAGGCACATCGTTGCTTTCTGTGGTTTTATTCTTTTATTTCCCATTACATAGAAATATCTTCTGACCTGTGATACTAAGGCTCCTGGAAGGTTTGAGAGTGGTTTTTGCATGAGGTTAGGGAATCCATACGCATGAGTACGTTTTCTCAAAGGACGCTCAGAGTATAAATGCTTTGAGGTGGTATTTGGGGAGAAAATGACATTAAAATTAAAATTAATGACATTAAAACTTGATAGCAGTCTCATATCATAATGTGTCTACATCACACAGTCATTGTTGGTGTGTCCCCGCAATCATGGCTGGATTTTCTGTGACTTGGCTCTTTCCCACACTTGTGGACCAAGCCCTAGTCTATTCTTCATTCTTTGGTCACAGTCCTGGACTATGCTCTCTCTTGCTTTCATTTCTCAATGATTCAATTCTTAATGGTTGGTCTAGGATATGTATGCTTGTCTTTCTCTCTCTCCATTTTTGGCATTATTATCTTTCCTTAAAGACTGCCTCCTCATGTCAGTTTTATAATCAAGTGCCCATGACTTTCCAGTGTAAAATTCATGAAATTTAGAAACGAGAAAGAGAAAATGGAGCAAGGGTAGGACACTGCTTTAGAACCACTTACCTAATTTCTGGGAGTATGTGCAGGCTTGCAAAGGGCCCGTTTCTCACAGAGTGCATTGTGTGTGTTCGTTTTTGTGCACAAAGATCTCCAGAGTAGTGATTGAGGCCCGCTTCCATTCAGTCCTGTTCTAGTACTGAACGTCCCACATCGTCTTCCAAACTATCTGGATGTTTGATTTACAACTAACAAATCTTGTGTCCCGTTGATGGTGCAGACCTCCTCAAATACTTGAAATGGATCAAAATACTCTTTTGATAAAGCCTGTACCCACTGAATGTTGGAAGTGCAGACATCATGTCATAGATGAATACCATTGTGGTTTGATCACTGGCTTGTTGGAGATAAACCTAGACCAGAATCCAGGTCACTTACACTTACCAACACAGTTTCTCCTCTAAGACACTTGAATTTATTTGTATATAATAGACTTATTTATCATGCCTAAAAGGATAACAGTTTGTTTGAATAGAATTATTTCAGAATGCGTTGCTAAAAAAAATCTTGCTCTGAAAAATCTAGAGACGTCCTATAAATACGTCCCTGTGTTTATAGTGAATTAGCAAATAAAAGAGTACTTCGAATTCAGTAGAGGAAATAGGCAAATAACAGTATATCGACATCCCTTTCATTTGTATATTAATTTGCGGTTCCTAGTTTTATGCGTGGGTAAATCTTTAAATATTTAAGTGGCCATCATGCTTAAAGTAGGAAGAAGTATATTCTGTACAGGAGTGAAAATAGGTTAGAATTCTGTTTTTAATCATTCTCATACTTATGGCCTAATCAAGTTCTTATAAAGCATGACTGCACTTCTGCAGGGGCTCATTCAGGGGATCCAGCTCAGGTAAATATTGGTTATCTGATCTCCTGTCACCTTTGGTGATTTTGGAGAGTATCTGAGAATCTCAGAGATGCTTAAATACTCTGAGATCATCTAAAGGTATCTGAGAGTATCTGAAATACGCAATAAATCTGATCATTAATCAAGAAGTTTTTACTGAGCATTTTGATATATTTTAGCTAGACGAAGTACCTACAGCAAGCAACATGAGTTTTTTTTTTTTTTAAGTAAAGTGTTTTGCGTGTAATTAGGACCATATAGAAATAGGTGTTGTGATGATGATTTTGGCTTTTATCATTTTAATTAAATAAGTGTTAGTTATTTTTTTCTTTCCAAAGAAAGAAAAAGAATTGATAAAAGGAAAAATGTGCCCCCTTTTGATGAATTAATTCAGTGAACCTTTTATTTATGTATTGTAACCATATGTATTCAGCTAGAAGTTTTTCTTCTCTTCCTCTTACAACTAAACAGCTTTGGGCAGAAGCATGCAGCCTTTTTGCTATTAAGTTTCTCTGAAGTAAGGCCAGAACGCTTTAAAAATATTTTGACCAAGATGGTTTAAGAGTCTGGTTATGTCTCAGTTTGGTCTGATGGACTTGATTGAATAACATCTTGGATTGTCAAAGAAGTGATATAATGAGTATTTTCTCATTCTACAGGATATTCTTAGGCTAACAAGTCTATCTCCTGCCTAGTAAAATATACAGAACTCCCAATTTAGAAGTTTCCTGCTTAGAAGCTGATCTCCTTGTCTTGGGCTTGTACACTGGGATATGTTAGGTTCTTGTTTTCTTTCTTTTGAGGAAGTTTAGACTTGCGACCTCTTACTTTTTTGAGATTTTCGATTGTAAAAATTAATTTCATAAAAATTTGAAACAATTTCAAAGTTATAGACAAGTTGCAAGTACAGTACAACTATTTCTTGTATCCCGAAGAATTTGCAAGTAAGTTTCCAACATGGTACTTCATCATCTTAAAATACTAAGACCTTCTCCTACATTGACCACAATATGTGCATTGAAATCAGAAAATTAACATTAACCCATGGTCACCATGTAATCCTCATAGGATAGGCCTGTGAAAACTAGTCAACTGGCAAAAAAATGAATGAATAGAAAAGAGTACCGCATTATGCAGAAAAGTCATGATCATTTATAGTTGAGAAAAGATGTAAGTGTATGTCAGAAAAAATATGTATACTTATAATAAATTGAATGATATAATAAGAGGCAGGTGAAGATGACTGTGGTAATGGGGCCACTAGCATGTTTTTGCTTAGGAACTCCAGAGTGTGGCTGCATTCACTTGGATGCTGAATATGTGAGCTTTTCGATGACTGATCATTTGACCACTGGATGGTGCCAGCCTTTGATTTTGTAGTTGGTCCTGGTACCTCTTTGCAGAGTCGGCCATCTTGGTCTTCATGTCTGCTTCTTGATGAAGCTTTGGGAGTTCAGTGATATTTTACAGCAGAGGGAGTTTCAACACATGGAGCTTGCAGCCGTCCAGTGTACCTTAAGGATGGTCTTGCTGAATGAACGTCTTGCCCTATAGTTACATTGCTGAAGAGTAAGAAAACTCACTCTCTGTGACCAAAGAGTTCCGCCTTTTGCTCTCACTGTATTCCTGAAAAAATAGTTTCAAATGATGTTCTTCATATAATTTTTCTCTGACTTATATTAGCAAATGCCACTGTCAAAGTGAATTATGGCTGTGAAACAGATATGCTAAGGAACACTTTTTCTGAGGCGCCTGGGTGGCTCAGTCGGCTAAGTGTCCGACTCTTGATTTTGGCTCAGGTCATGACCTCGCATCTGGCTCTGTGCTGACAGTGTGGAGCCTGCTTGGGATTCTCTTTCTCCCTCTCTCTCTGCCCCTTCCCTGCTCGCACTGTCTCTGTCTCTCTCAAATAAAGAAACTTCAAAAGAAGAGCACTTTTTCTTAGAAAAAGTAAAAAGCCTGATGAATTAAAGCTAGTTCTCTGAAAGAATCATTATAGGAAATCTTAGTTTTAAAACTTTTTAATGTATATGTTTAGGTAAATGTTGGTTAATTTTAAAGTTTTTTAAACATTTGAAGAAATTCAAGAAAAAATGCACATATTCCATCACCTTATCAAAGTGACTCATGTTCTATGTTGTTTATATGTCTATTTGTATAACTTTTACAGTGAGAATCTTATTTCTATTAAAGCGTTCCTGTACACATAGATTCTGATGATGACATGTTTTCTTAAGGCTCTTGCAGACCAGTTTGAAGACAAGACTACCTCTGTATTGGACCGTCTGAAGATCTTCTATTGCTGTCAAGTGCCCCCTCACTGGGCCATTCAGGTATTTTTGTTGTTGTCTGTCATTAGGTATGGGAAATACTTTGCATTTGAAAGATAAATGCATTAGCAAAGAATGATTTTCAGTTTATGTTTGAGTTTGCAAATATTTTGGTAGAAGTCTCTAGCTGGGGATTGCCAATTACTTCACGTTGCTATTTTGGTTCAAGTGATATTTAACTTTTAAAACGTTTTTAAAAGAATTTAAAACTAGATTAAATAGAATCCTTGAAATTAAGTAGTGGAAGAACCACAGAAGCTTTCATTTTCAAAATAACTTTTTATAGTTAAAAGTCCGTTTGAGGGCGCCTGGTGGCTCAGTCGGTTAAGGTCATGATCTCGTGGTTCTTGAGTTCGAGCCCCGGGTTGGACCATCTGCTGTCAGCATAGAGCTCACTTCAGATCCTCTGTCTCCCTCTCTCTGCCCCTCCCCTGCTCACATGCACTCTCTCTCTTAAAAATAAATAAACATTAAAAAAAATAATAAAATAAAAGCCCTTTAGGACCTTTTACCAGATAATGAACCTTTTAACCAAGTTGTTATCCAAAACAACTTAAATAAAGCGTTTGTTTCTTGCTCTACATTGTGAGATACCCTTGACTACTTTCCTTGGTCTGAGGTGTGGGAGTACCTAGTGTAGCTCCTAAAGCTCCGGATTGGGATTGAGCACCTGCCTCACAGTTCTCTCCTGGGTTTTGGGTATGATACTGCCATTTTGTAAAATTTTAGCACTGAAGGCAACTTAGACACCTGGTCCCCAAACGGAGGCCTCGTGCAGTTGACTAGTATTTTCCAGTGTGGATCACACAGCTGTTCAGAAAGTAGATTTCTCTCATTTCCCAAGTTTAGTCTGCTTTCCTTATTGGAAAGGTGTAATTAACAGCCGGCTTTTACTGCGCACTTAGTATGATGCATGCGTTTTGTTCTGCATTTTGCACACAGTATAGTATTTTATTAGAACAACTTTGCGAAATATCCTCATTTTATAGATGAGGAAGCTATGGCACTGAGAAGTTAAGTAGAATCAAATGGTGCCTGGCAGAAATTTCTAGATGATTTAGTAAGTTTTAGCTAGCTTCCTGTCCTCTCTGACACGAATTATGCACATAGGTAGCGATTTGGAATTATAAATGCCATCCCACCATTCAATGACTCTGAATCCCCATTAGATTTTGTGATGTCATTCTTCTTTTGAGAGAGAGAGGGTGCAAATGAGCAAGGGGCAGAGAGAGAGAGAGAGAGAGAGAGAGAGAGAGAGAGAGAGAGAGGGTGAGGGAGGGAAAGAGGGAGGGAGGAGAGAGAGAAGCAGGGCTCACCCAGGACTTGTGTTTTTACCTGAAGTTGGGCTTGTGTTCAACGGAAGCAGTTCTCTAGCCCTCCTGATGCGGGCCTCAAACTCATGAACTGTGAGGTCATGACCCGAGGTGAAGTCAGATGCTTGACGACTGAGCCAGCAGGCATCCAAGTATGTCATACAAACACAGGGAAATCTAGGGGGTTTATTATACATTGTAATTCACGTTATCTATTGAAAATGTCTCAATATCACAGGCAAATAAAAAGCTTTGTTACGTTATCTCAAAAGGAACACTGTCTTTAGCAAGAAGGTGTTAACAGCTGGAACTTTCTGGCATGTTTTCGACCCTGATCTGGGAAATTTGTTACGTGCTTTGTGCTGTGTGGTTTGTGGTAGATAAACATTTCAGATTCTGACCTGTTATTATGACAAAACATGTATGTGGAGGGTAGAGCTTTCAATCTGTTTCTGAACAGAAGCACTAGGAAAATTAAATACCGTTCAAATAGAATTAGACGCAAAGTTTATTTTAAAATCTGCTTAGGAAGCTGTAGATTTTAGGATCTTTAGGCAATTAGGTAAACATCCTCTTTCTTTAACAAATTATTTTTTTCTTTCTATAATTATAGGGAGTAAAGATCAAAAAATAATAGCATAGTTTATTGTCAAAAGATACTGTCTTTATTGTCGCTAGCCATAACAACTTAGATGCCATAACTTTCCTCGTCTATTATAATGAAAAGATTAAAGTGCTTAGTGCATGAGCACTAAGATTTATCCCAGCACCCGCATATTATGTTCAATTCTTAAATGTCTAAATATCCTAAAATAGCCAAATTCCCCAAAATTCATGGCATAAGGAAGAATTAGAACATCCCCTTTATTTATTTTGTTAATATATTAGCTTATACGTTTCAGATATATTTCGTTTTACTTCCTAATTTTGTCAACCCAGATTTTCCATATCCTTTGGCTTCCTAACTAAATACGTACTGAATTTTGAAAGAATACTAAAACACAGTTCTCACTAGTATGAACCCATATATTATTCAAGAACCTTACCTACTTTTTTTCTTTTTTCTTTTTTTAAGTAAGCTCTCTGTTCAACGTGGGGCTTGAACTCAGGATCCTGAAATCAAGAGTTGCACGCTCTACCAACTGGGCCTGCCAGGTGCCCCCACTTCTGAAAACTTTCTGATATTTTTTCCATTCTTGCAGGATGAGCTATTTATAAACCACAATATATTTATCTTTTTGTGTTAACCTTCGCTGGCCTCGCCACAGTCTGTCCCCTTTTTATCTCCTAAGGGCTGGGAAATAAAGTCAGTGTTTTAGAATGTGCTTGAAATAAATCTGAGTAGACCTGAGTGAAAAAAGACCCAGAGATGCCTTCGTGAATGAAATACACAAATGCTAATGCATAGATTTATGTCATTTTTATCGAGTGCTTAGAGTTTTTATTATTTGTTTGAGTTCAATTTTTTTTCCCAGTTTGAGATATAATTGACATATAACATTGTATTAGGTTTAGGTGTACAACATAATGGTGCATCTATACATCGTGAAGCAGTCACCACATTGAGTTTAGTTAACATCCGTCCCCTCACATAGAACACATTTTTTTTCTTGGGATGAGAACTTTTTAAGATCTACTTTCTTAGCAGCTTTCAAGCATGCAGTGCAGTGTTGTGAACTGTCGCAGCCTCCAGTAAGCTGTACATTACTCCTCAGAACTGACTTTTAACTGGCAGTTTGTAGTTTTTGACCACCTTCCTCCATTTCCCCTACCCTCACCCCCAACCTCTGGCAGCCACCAGTGTGTTCTGTTTCTGCGAATTTGTTGTTTTTAGATTCTTATAAGGGAGACCATGCTCTATTTATTTTTCTCTGTCTGCTTACTTCATTTAGCATAATGCCCACCAGGTCCATGCATAGTGTCACAGGTGACAAAATACCATTCTTTTTTTTTTAATGGCTAAATAATATTCCTGTGTGTGTGTGTGTGTGTGTGTGTGTGTGTGTGTGTGTGTATACGTGTACATTACAATTTTTTTACCCATTCATCCCCTGATGAATATTTGGCTGCTTCTTTGTCTCAAGTTATTGTAAATAATGCTATAATGAACACAGGAGTGGAGATATTTTTTCAAGTTAATGTTTTTGTTTTCTTGGAAAAATGCCCACAAGTAGAATCGCTGGATCATAGGTAGCTCTATTTTTAGTTTTTTTGAGGAACCGCCATACTGTTTTACATGGCGGTTTACATTCCCACCAACAGTACAGGGGGGTTCCCTTTTTCCCACATCCCTGCTAACACTTATCTTTTTGATTCCAGCCATTCTAGCTAGAGTTTTTTAACGTTGATTTATTGGATCTCAGCTTTACAAATCAGATTGTAACAGAATCTCTAGGCAAGAAAGAAATACTGACTTTGCTTTTAAGTTATTCTGAGTTCTTGCTAAAAATGGACATATTGAGTCTTCTGAAAGTTTCTGTAGTTTTTAGTTTCTTATCCTCTTGCTAGAGTAGAGGTAAGTATTAAATCACTGTAAATTTCTAATCAGTAGAGATCAAGTTGTAGAAATGATACGTTTATTACAGTAAGTAGATCCTTAAAATGGCAGATTGGATACACCTGCAAGGCAAATGGGATTCTCTTTACATAAAGAAATGTTCACTATTTTAACTTGATTTTTCTAGCGCCAACTTGCAAGTTTTCTCTTTGAGTTGGGATGCACGAGTTCAGCCCTTCAGATATTTGAGAAGCTAGAGATGTGGGAAGATGTTGTCATTTGTTATGAGAGAACTGGGCAGCACGGGAAGGTATGTAAAAGGGACAGCATGTATCCTTGCGAGAGCCTTCTGTTTGCGGGCGTCTTTCTTGCTTTGCTTTGATTTTCTAAGGCCACTTTTGCTGGTAGTTGACTTACATTTTTTTTTTTTAACTTCTTCCTTCAGAAATCTTTTTAACGTTTCCTCTGGTTTTTGTTGGGGCAAATAATTTTATGGGTATGCACGTGCATGTATACGTAAAAGAGAAGAGCAGGCCAAAATTGGTACGATGTATGTTTAAGAACGAATAACGAAAGCGTTAAAGACTCTGCATTTTGGTCTCTTTCCTTTACTAACTCTCCTCCTAAGGACGACTTCTAACCGAAGCATTAGGACTTATTTTCGGCATCACTGGGTTGCCTCATGATCAGAGTCTGCGGGGCTGAAGGGAGGTCACCTAGGAGGGAGCGCAGCTGACTTGGCCTGCGGAAGACCCGAGGGTGTGGCCCCCACCCCCTTAGGGCAGAGGAATTGTCAAGTGTGTGGTGCACATTTAATTCCACCCTTAAATTGGCTTGGGAGGGAAAATGTTGCAATATTTATGTCTGTTATTTATTGTTTTTTCCCCTCATAAATGGACAGAATTTTTAAAAGAACAAGGAGCCCTGCATCGAGAGTATCTGTTGAAACTGACACGTTGAAGTCATATGTTAATTTTGGATTAAACTTTCAGATGACTACATTTCTATCGTAAGTGTAGCACACCACAGACTGCAGCCCACACATTGGTTCATTTGTTTCTACAGTCAGCCTCTTGCCATCACCCTCAAAAAACAAGTCATGGCACAAGTACATGTGTCTGTTTCTTAAATACATTCCTAAGCATGTCTGATGTTAGACCAGGAGTAAAAGGTGCCTTCCCTCCACTCATCACCGGTGGCCGTGAAAAGTCTGAGTTGTATTGGCCTAAGGAGAAACCAGCATGGAAATAAAATTTTACTGTAGAAGATTATAGAATTTTAGTATTTTCCTCCCAGGAAAGAACTCCATAATCATCTGTTCCAATTCCCTCCTTTTTGAAATAAGGAAAAGGAGTCTCTAGTGATTTGCCTCAGGTCACAAGGCCGGTTACTGATTATTAGCTCGGGAGGCCCCCTGGCGAGGTGGTTAAAAGCAGAGCCTCCAGGCCCAGGCTGTGTGAATTCAGCGGCAGCCTTGCCAGGGCTAGCTTGGTGATATTGGGCATGTTACCCAGGCCCCGCCCCCATGCCTCAGTTTCCTCACCTAGAGGGACTTAATCAACCTACTCTACAGGCTCTCATGATGTAACCTATGTAAAGACCTAGAATGGTCCCTTCCTCACAGGGCTTTGTGAGTGTTGGCTGCTGTGACTGCTCCTAGTCTAAGACAGTTTTTTTTCTTTTTCACATTTTAACATCTCTGAATGTATCCGACACTTGATGGCATGTTTGAGTTGCCTGCTGTCGAGTGGCCGTCTGGTCAGGTTGCCTGTGCTTGTCCAGACTCAGTCACGCTATACATAGTGTCATCCTTTCGACATGTCATCACTTCAATAGTGTTACGTACCTGTGGTCATTGCTACATCGGGTGCATTTAATCGCCATTTAGAATATCTTTGAAAAGATTTTAATTGGGATTTGGCCTTGAAATAAAAAAGTTATTGAACACACAGAAAAGGACAGCAGCAAAGTATAGAGATGTAAGTTTGGTAGTTGTGAAGTAAACATTTGCCTTTGGAGAAATCACCACAATTTCATTTGCTTTTCTTTAAAAATAACAACTAAGTGCTTTATGGGAGCCAAGAAAGGATGACACCCCTAAGTAGATGAAACTGTGTTTTGTTTTGAGATGCATAAGAAAAGGCTGCCATTTAAAATGTATGGAAGGCAGGAAAAATTGCCAAAATTTTCTGAATAGTTTATTTTATGAAAGTATCGGAACAATGAGAGGCTGATGTGATTCCTTCAAGGCATTATGTCATCATTTAATTGAAAGCATTTTTTCTTTATTAGCTAAGAGTTAGTCTTATGATTGGTAGCATCCCAGATTTAATGAAACATAGTATTATGTTTCTTTGAGGACTTGAATATTTCTGGGGCTGCCTCTAAAGCCGCACCCAGGTGTTTCACAAAGTGGATGGATGAGTATCCGCCTCCCAGTCTGTGCCCTTCTCGGTGCCAGTCCTTTCCGTTGGCCAGTAACTAAATAAGCAAACCGGGGGCGCCCGGGTGGCTCAGGGCGTGATCTCACAGTTCTGGGTTTGAGTCCTGCATCGGGCTCTGTGCTGACAGCTCAGAGCCTGGAGCCTGCTTCTGATTCTGTGTCTCCCTCTCTCTCTGCCCCTCCCCCAGTCATGTTCTGTCTTTCTGTCTCAAAAATGAATAAACATTAAAAAATATTTTTAATAAATAAATTATGTAAAATTATGGTCTCTTTTGAAATAGTAATTTCTGAGTTAATTAAATTGTTGAATCACAAGCCCCAAGGTTTGTTTCGAAATACTAAATTTATGTAAATATTTTTTTTTAAATGTGGAAAGCAGAGACTCTCTCACTGCAGAAGAAAAATAAATAAGGAATCCATCCCTTTCAGAGAAAGGATTTGACTCTGTCCCCAAAGTAGTTGTAGTTTTAATTTTAATTTTAATTTAATTTATTTTTTTAAATTAACATCCAGTTAGTATATAGTGCAACAGTGATTTCAGGAGTAGATTTCATAGTTGTAGTATTAATATATTTTTTCATCGGCACATGACCTTATAAGCATTGTCTTATGTTAACGATAAATTCTCATGTTTCTGATTACTCTAGAAAATATGCGTCTTTTTTTTTAGGAATGCACATTTACTTTGTCTTAAAGTCTTTTGTGAGTTTTAGCCAAATATCCCTCAAATCTTTTATTTTAAAAGTTGACTTAGCATTTCATTTGTCACATATAAGACGTCTCTTACATGTTACTCTTATGCTATATTTGCAGATCGGTTTAGACCCAACAAAGTTTTGCTTTAAGCTGGAAGCAAATGTTTTATTTCTAAAACAGCTGAGATTCTGTTAGGATTTGGTCATGTGCCATTAGTTGTCACCACATTTGATTTAACTAGAAGTTTGTGAATTTAAATCCTCGCATTTAGTGCTTAACGGCATAATTTATTTTTAAAAGGCAAATTCGGAAAAGTATCTAATTCTAAGTACCGTGTTCTGGTGCTCGCACTCTTATTATTGTAGGGTCTCAGACTTTCTAATTTAGACACTGCTTAACCGAAATTCTCATTATTTAATGACCATTGGCAAAATAGCTCAGATTAATTTTTCCTGACCTTGGGATCAGACCTGGTTCTCATCTGTTAGCATTTAGGTTTTTAAAGTTACCTGGCACACTTCTAGCAGTTTCCCCACGCCTGTGGACAAATTCTTCTTTCGGTGTGCCGATGCAGTCCCTCTATGAAAGACAAACACTGAGTTGGTATAAAGTACCTGCAGAAGATGGGAAGGGAGTGGAATGACAAGGATCAGGACCTTTTTTTCTCCAAAAGGCCTACCCGAGATTGCTTGCGTAGCTTTATTTTTTACTTTGCTGTGTTTGCAGGTCATTGTAGCCATAGGCTCTTGAAAAGCTTTCCTTTAAGTTATAAGTAAATGTTTTATTTCTGAAACAGCTGAGACTCTTTTAGCGGTTGGTTTGGTTTTAGGGGGGATGGGGAGGTCGGTTTCTTCTAAAAATAGTTTCTTTATATGATGTAAATGATTTCCTGCAAACTCTTTTCCCACACTGCAGCCAGAGTGGTCTTCCTAAAAAACAAATCTGATCAGGTGACTCTCACTCTTCAGTAACTTCCCTTTGTCTCCAGGGTTAAGTCGAAGCTCCTGAGCAGGAGTGGTTTACCAGCCACTTCCTGATCTGACTGTGCTTACATTGCTAATTGCTTTGTCCCCTCTTTTATCTCTGCTTCATCCCCGCTTGTGTTTGCTCATTGAGGTTGTGTTCAAAGTTCCAGCAGGACGAAAGTACTTGTAATGTTTTGACTTGGCAGCATTGTTTCGCCTCAGGACCTTTGTATGTGCTATTGTCTGTCTAGAACTTGGCCTCCTTCGGCTCACTATTACTTATTCTTCAGGTTTCTCTTTGGTGATGACTTTCCACGGTGAGTTTTCCCTGCTCCCTCCCTCCTAGATTTTGGGGTGTTTTCCTGTTCGCTCCTAGGACACCCAACATTACTCTGATCTCCCCTTTGCTGGTTTATTTCACTTACTAAACTGTAAGCTGTGTAAGAACCGGACTTGTGTCTATAGTATTTGCAGTGGTCCCCCCAACACCTAGCCTAGGCCTGACAAATGAATGGCTTGTAGCAAATCATTATGAATAGTTACTGCATTGAGACAAATCTCCCTTTGGATTTTACATGTGGCAAAAGAAACCACTCCAACTCCTGCCATAAATTCTCTCTCCAAAAGCAAATTATGAGATCTCTCCTCTCCCATTTTAATTTTTTACCTTTAGGAAGAGAAACAGGAGCCTTCAAGAAATTTATTTTTGCTTAGTTGTTATATGCTAGACCCTGGGGGCATGATATTATGATATAGTGCAGCATTTAAAAAATTAAAAAAAAATTTTTTTGAGCGAGAGAGAAAGAGAGAGACAGAGAGGCAGAGAGTGAGCGGGGGAGGGGAAGAGAGAGAGGGAGACAGAATTCAAAGCAGGCTCCAGGCTCCGGACTGTCAACACAGAGCGTGACGCAGGGCTCCAACCCACGAACCGTGAGACAATGACCTGAGCCAAAGTCAGATGTCTAACTAACTGAGCCACCCAGGTGCTCCACTAGTGCAGTATTTTGAATGCCTCTATTTACTGCATACTTCATATAATTATTACTTTGTCACTGTTATATAGTATTTATAACAATATACCAAGTGTGAATTGTTTTTACCACTTTACTGATTAGCCCTAGTAAGCAGGTTTTGGAATCTGAGCTTAGACCTTCCTTTTCTCTTAAGCCCTCAGTCCTTTCTCCACCCTGCCTCTCACTGGGGTTGTTATTAATTCCTTAAAAATTAGGTGTTCGACTTGTAAGCCAAAACCTACTCTTGTGCCCACTTGAATGAGAAAAATAGGCAATATAACCGAACATACTCTGTAACTTGGTAAGGCAAATAGATGAACAGCTAATTGGATAACTAGGCCTGTTTGTAATTATTCTGTTTTATCCTGGACCTGGAGTATTTATCTTGGCAAGTCCCCTTCAGAAAATCAAGCCAGGGCATGGTGTTGTCATACACATAAATGTAAAAAGCAATTAGTGAGCACTTGGCTCAGTGAGAGGGTGAATAGGACTGGGCACCAGCACACAGAAGTCTAGCGGGGTGGGGTGGGGGGAGAGGGGGGAGTGTTCTGCACTTTTCACCTCTCAATTGCTGTTCGAAGGACATGAATTTAGACTAGGAGCCAGTGGCCTTTCTGCTAGGATTACCCCTGGCCAACCCTACGAAGGTCTCTTAGCTCCGCCCTGTCATCCTTAGCCACTCTGTCAGGGGCAGCAGAACACCTTTCCAGCAGCCATTCTCCCTGCCTTTGAGAGCCTGCCTCTGAAATAGTGAAAATTATAATCCATTTTTGCTCTCTCTGCTGCCAGGGAAAAGACTAGAGTTAAGGATGCCCAAAGTTGTTAAGTTACATGCCCCCACTGACACAAACACATTTTTTTAAGCCTAAGGCTATTGTCAAGTGGCCAAATCTGACTCTTAGTGTGACCTTAAATTCTCAAGGTCAGATAGGACCATATCTGGGTGTAGAGCTCATTTCACCCCCTTCATTCTTTGCCAGGAGAGCTTCTTAGAGTTGTTGCTCTGTCGATTCACAGCCCCCTGTGATGACCAGATGTAATGTCAGATGGGGACCAGGCCACCCTTAGCACACTTTATAATTATTAATGCCTTTTGCTCATTTGCAAAATCCAGGCATAAGTCACAGCCAGCAAGGGTAGTTTCTTTTGATAATTCCTCTGACTCAAGGATGGACGATTCTCCTCAACTGTTTTCTCTTCCCTTTCACCAGAGATTGAACTTCATTTTTACCCATATCCTTGATTAGATACCAGAGGCTCCTTTTAGGCCATCCATTTTGTTTCTCAGTATTTTTAGTCTCAACAAGAGTCATTTCCTAGGTGTGGCTACTTGGGTTATAAGGGCCTGTGAAATTCAGATTCTGCTGTGTGACCTCTCTTAACTAGAACAAACTTGTCATTAGGTCCTAATTTAGTCATGTTTAGTATTGACGTCACCCATCATACAGGATATTCTGACGTCACAACATCCTGTAAAGGACTTCTCCCTTTGTTCTCTATGGGAAGAATCTCTTCTGTCTTTATTTAGACTCTGAAGACACTTAGAAAACACCAGCAGCCCTTTGTGACTTTAGGGTTAGTTTCAGTGAATGCATCCAGCATTTATAGAGCACCTACTGTGTGCTGGGCAATGGTATGCCAAAGCCGATTATGAGACAGAACTTACCTCCAAAAAGCTTATAGTTTGATAGTACACATGCACACGAGGAGAATGTTTCAGCAGAAGATAGCAGGTGCTAAGAAGGAATTATATACAGATTCCAAGTTTTATTTGGCCGTTATATTGAGAGCTAAGTATTTCTCCCTGTGCTGCCAGGGAGCACCTGGCTCCCTGTGCTCCATTCAGTTTGTATCTTGTACAGACATTTTCTCTGAGCTCTCTAGCATCTCCTCCTGTGTCTGTCTCTACACACTTTCATAAAAAAATGATGTTTGGCTGAAATTAGCCTTATGTGGAAAACTTTAACTTTGTAATAATCAGTAGTTTTCCCCTTTGACCTCACTTCCTCCAGTCCTGTTGGCAGTTAACATCAATCACCTCCCCAACAATTGACAACAGCAATTCTTCTGTTGGAGAAACTATAAGCACTTGAACAATGTGATTGTTAATAGAAAATTTTGACGTTCCTAGAAACTGTTTCAAGTTCACTTCCTCCTTTCTAGTACCCAAAACCCAAGCATCTTTACTTTCTAATCTGGTTTTCCAAAAGAGGGAGTTGAGAAAGAACACAAACATTAATTTAGGTCTTACTGTCTGCCTGACACAAAGCTAGGTACATTTCACATCTCATTCTTGTAGGTAAGGTGCAAATGAGGAGCAGACTCTCCGAATATTAGCTTGCTCAGGGTCCTACATTTTGTAAGTAAAATTAGCATTGAACTGCCTTTCTGACTAAAGGCACCTGTGTTCTTGAAGATCTTCTTCCTGTACCTGGAAGTCTGTAGAATGGATTACACAACACAGTTTTCTAGGGACATGTTAGGACTCTTCTGGTTGTAAGAGAACCAACATATATTGGCTTAGGCAAAAAAAGGGAATTTATTGGTTCATGCAACTGAAAATTCTAGTAGACCTGGCATAATAGATGTATCCAGGGGCTGAGGTGACATCATCATGACTCTGTGGCTCTCTTAATGCGGCGTTAGATTGCCACAGCAGGCTCAAGCTTAGTAATCCCAGTAGAGAAATATAGTCAATTCTATGACTGTAACAGAAGTGTTCCAGCAAAGACTGAGGGGCCAGAGTCATGGGGCCTCACCTCCAATAGGCCCCACATCAACCATATAGAAGGGGTTCCCCTCAGGAAAGAGGAGTTCCTATTATCAGAAGATCAAAGCAGGGATGCTGAGGAGGAAAAAGAGCCATTGATGTCTGCTTTAGGGTGAGAGGTTAATGCTCTAACTAGGATGTTACAAGTAGTGTTTTTTTGGCTTACACAGTATTTTGAAAAAACTTAAACATTTTCAGGTGGTTTCTTCTAGGTATCTTGATTTCTTCACTTCTCTTAAACAATGTGGAAACACCAGGCCAAATTGCCACATTATTGTTCTGACTGGCGTTCCTCTTTGTATGGGCTCACTCATTCTCAGTAACTGCAAGCATCTCTGGGCATTTGGGCAGGGGACCCTTGCTCTAAGTCGTGCAGGTTACCAGTACAGGTATCAGGAAGTGGAGCGTTAGTCCAGCCATAATTGTAGCTTCTGCTTAAGCCTTAGCCACACGTCATTTTATACTGAGATTCACTATGTATAGTTATTGCTTAAAAAAATTGTATCAAGAATAATAATTCAGGGGCGCTGGGTGGCTCAGTCGGCTAAGCATCTGACTTTGGCTCAGGTCATGATCTCACGGTTTGTGGGTTCAAGCCCTGCGTTGGGCTCTGTGCTGACAGCTCAGAGCCTGGAGTCTGCTTTGGATTCTGTGTCTCCCTCTCTGCCTCTTCCCTGTTCATGCTCTGTTTCTCTCTGTCTCAATAATAAATATAAAAAAATTTTTTTAAGAATAATAATTCATTGTTTGCAAATATAGAATAGAACAGTTTGTTGGAACAGTCTCGCTATGTATGTATGTGTGGAGGAATGGTCTTTGGGGTTTGCAGGTGACAAGATTCTTGCAAACAACCTAGCCTAATTGTAGCCAGTTGCCCATTTAAGTATGCCTTTTCATTTTTGGGAAAATAGTTTTATCCTATGTAATAGATATTTAGATGACAGATTTCTTGTGTTCTATAAAAGATGTACATCTATATTTTTCCATAGGGAAGTAGCAACCCATAGCCAGAAATACCAAAGCTGTTGCATTCTGTGAAGATGTCTGGCCACCCACATTTTGATATTGAAAAAGGATATTATAAGCCCTTGTGCTTTATTTATGTTCACTGGGCATATCTCTTACAGTTCTTTATTTGATAATGAATTATATAAATTGAGAGGCTAAGTGGAGGAGGGAGAAGCAAAGAGAGCATGTTGGAAACAGTGAGGAAGAAGGCTGAGGAACGCAGGGTGCCTGACTGAAGGAAGGACATATATTGCCTACAGGCTTTGCCCTGGGGAAAGATAATGCTGTTGGCAGGATGAAGAGGTATAAGATCTCAAGGAGAAAGAACTGACTTATCTAACAGAAAAATGTGGGATAGGAATTTGAGGAAAGAAGAGGCTAATTCAGACTAAGCAAGATCACTCCTTATGTGTGTTCTTAACTTAGTCAGAAAGCTGCCCCATTCTGGCTCCGGAGGCCCATGTTACAGGGAATAGAATACTCAGAATTCATATTGTTTAGTGACAGGAGTTACATACCACCCACTCCCTAAGTTCCTCATTCTTCTAAGTGTTTAGGTAGATATGAGTTGATGGAGGAAGTATTTGAAATTCTCGGTACCTTAGCGTTTACAAATGTGAAAGTTTTCCTGATGATTATTTGATCTTTCATTTGTGTATGTTCTTCTTTGCAAGGTTGCTGACCTTAGGGCTGTGTTAAAGATCTTTGGATTCGTGAATCTTTACAGCCTGTATGACAGTACATTTGGAAGTAAAATAAATATTTGTAGAATGGTAGATTTAGATCATGCAGGTGTTTTAAGGATATGGCTTGATGTTCTGAATCTTGGATCCTATTTTTTCTATAGCGTACCTATGGAAGATAGTACTCCCTTATAATTCTTTTTATTTCTGTAAAGTTGGTGATTTCTCATCTTTCATTTCTGATTTTAGTAATTTGAGTCTAAAGAACCAACTTCTGGTCTGTTTTTCTTTTGTTTTTTTTATTCTTTATATATACTAATCTTTATTATGTCCTTCCTTCTGCTTCTTTGGGTTGAATTTACTTTTTTTTTCTAGTTTCTTAGGGTAGAAGATTAGATGATTGCTTTGAGATCTTTTTTCTTTTGTATAGGCATTTACAACTATAAATTTCCCTCTATACACTGTTTTCACTGCATTCCATAAGCTTTGGCATATTATATTGTTTTTATTTATCTTGAAGTGTTTTTAATAGCTCTATGATTTCTCTTTTGACCTGTTGGTTATTATGCACTGTATGATATAATTTCCATGAATTTGTGAATTCCCCAAACTTCTCCGTTACTGCTTTCTAATCTCATCGCATTGTGGTTGGAGAGTATACTTGTATGACTTCAGTCCTTTCAAATGTATTAAGTCTTCTTTTACAGCCTAAGATGTAGTATACCCTGGAGAAGGTTTTGTGTGTATTCTTCTGCTGTGGGTGGAGTGTTCTTCAGATGTCTTGTAGGCTTAATTAGTTTATAGTGGTGTTCAAGTCTGTCATTTCTATCTTCTGTATAGTTGTTCTATCCATTACTAGTAGTTGGAAAGTGAAGTCTTCAAATATTCTTGATGAATTGTGCATTTCTCTCTTCAGATCTGTCCATTTTGGCTTCATGTAACTTAGGGCTCTGTTGTTAGGTGAGTATATACTTACAATTATGTCTTCTTGATGGAATGAATATTTATCATTAAAATGACCTTAATTCATCCTATTAACAATTTTTGTTTGATATTAACATAGCCACGCCAACTCTTTTTGGGGCACTGATGTATGTATGATGTCTTCTTTTTTTTCTTTCCTTTATTTTTTTATTTTGAGCCTTTTTGTGTGTCTCACTAAAAGTGTGTCTCTTGTAGACAGCATTCATTGAATCATTGTTTTAAACTTCCTGCTCATCCCTGCCTTTGATTGCAACGTTTAATACTTTTGATGTAATTACCGATAATGTAGGATATATATTGGTTATTTTGTTATTTTCTATATGTTTTGTGTCTTTTGTCTTTCCCTATTACTAGCCTGTTTTTGGCTAAGTGTGCCATTTCAATTCCATTGTCCATTTTGCTTTTTTTTTTTTAAGATTTTATTTTTAAGCAATCTCTACACCTAACATGGGGCTTGAACTCAGAACCTCAAGGTCAAGAGTTGCATGCTCTACAGACTGAGCCAGCCAGGCACCACTACTTTTTTTTTTTTCCCCCATATTGAGGTATTTTCTTAGTCCTTGTACTAGGAATCATTTAAAATAGAATGTTTTAAGTGTCTACCAAGTCCATCATCTGAGCATTCTCAGTGACAGTTTCTGTTGATGTCTTTTTCTTGTGTAATGGCCATACTTTCTTGTTTCTTTGCATATTTTTGTAGTTTGTTGTTGAAAATTGGATGTTTTAAATAATATAATGTGGCAACTCTAGAAATCAGGTTGTTATTGCTGTTTGTGTTCTTTTTTGTTTAGTGACATTTCTTAAGTAATTCTGTAAAATCTGTATTCTTTGTTCGTGTAGCTGTGAAGTCTCAGGTTGATTAGCTGAATGGTCAGCTAATGATTAGACAGGAAGTTCCTTGAACGCCTAAATCAGCACGTCTCCCCATCTTTGCTGATGGGCTCTGTGTGTGTGTGTGTGTGTGTGTGTGTGTGTGTGTGTGTGTGTGTGCGCGCGCGCGCATGCGTGTTGGAACATGCTTCCAGTGCTCAGCTGGGCAGATAACAACCCGGCCCTAGCTTCACTGAGTGCTTGTGCAGAGCCTCGAGGTCAGCCTAAGGTGAGAGCTCAGGGCCCCGTCGGGTCTTTCCTGAATGCGTGCGGCACCTTACACATTCATGGCCTTCCGGAGTCCCCTGGTTGGTGCCTTTCAAAGCCCTTATGTGTATCTCATTCCGTTTTGCCACTTTTTTTGGTTAGCCTACTGTCCCACCCTGTTCTATACCACTTCAGACAGGTACAGAATTAACCAGTTGTCTCTAATTGTTTTTGAGAAAGACTTTTCACTGGGCAAACTCAGAGTTAGGTTAAATACAGACGGCCTTGCAAGTGAGCTCTTCCAGGAAACCACCAGACTGGTCCTATAACGACACTTTTTTAGGAACAAGACTTTAGAGGAGCTCAAAACCCACTATGTACCCTCTAGTGGCTGCCCTGCCACTAATCGCCGTGATTGCTGCTGTTGGTTTTCAGAGCTCCTACAAAGTTGGAGAAAGGGGAATAGGAATGGTGCAAGCTAAAATCACAGAAAGTGCGGTGCCTGGGCGGGTCAGCGGGTTAACTGTCCAGCTTTGGCTCAGATCATGGTCTTAAGGTTTGTGAGTTCAAGCCCCACATCAGGCTGTAAGCATGGAGTGTGCTTCAGATCATCTGTCTGTCCCTCCTCTGCTTGCTCTCCAAAATAAATATAAAACAGAAATAAAAACAATTAAATAATCACACAAAACTTGTTGTTCTTACCAAGATATCACCCCTTTTTTAAAATAAACATTCCCTGGATTATTTTAAGTTTTTGGTTAATTTCTAGAATTATGAAAAAGTTGATTCTAAAACTTTTTGCCAGTCTTCTTGCTGCTTTTATGGAGTAGGGATTTTCAGAAGTTCTTAGACTTCAGGTGCTGATATACACCTGTGGAATATAGGACAAATATTGAGCCTGATAATAAGGTCCCATTTTTCAACTTAGTATCTTTTGGTTTTGAGCTGGCCAGTTGACCCAAGGAATCTAAAGTTTTATTTCTTTGTTTTAAAACGGGCATATTAATATCTACCTCTCAGACTTACTGTAGGGATTAAGTGAAATAATGCATTTAACAATATATTGGATGAAAACTAATCTGTAAATTGCTATCCAAGGGGAGGACATAAGGCGTTTAAAAGGCAAAGAAATGAAGAAAAGATTGTATCATTCAAGTTTTATTTATGGAAGCAGAGCCACTTTGAGTAGTTTTGGGACTAAGGGGCTTATGAAAGGAATTAGATCTTACACAGATCTGGGAAGAGCTGAGAAATGAAGGTATGGAAGAGAAAATAAAAGGCCCAGGGCGAAAATCATCGACCAGTTCACCTGGCACAGGTGGACAAGTCAGAACCTACCAGGGAAGCTGAGAAGCTGAGGACTTCCGGCCACGAAACGGGAGTGTGAAGGAGGAGCTTGTGGGGAGGAGGGCTGTGGAAGCTGTTGTCTGTATGTGGCTCCCAGCCCTGTGGGTCCACAGTGAAATGTCTGCCGGCGGTCCCGGAGCTGCTGTTGGCGGGCAGGGCCCGCAGTCAGAGCCACAAGCTGGGTGCAGAGAGCAAAGGACAGGCTGGGGTCCGCAGGACATCTCTGCGTCTTGTCTGACGCCATACTTAGCTGTGTCCACCGTCCAAAGGCTGTTGCTTTACTTCTGCCTTTCACATCCCCAGCAACCCCCGAGTCCCCGCCCCATCTGACCAACTCTGGTGTGAAATCGGAAGGGAAAGGAAATTTAGGAAACACATTTTCGTTTCCAGCTGAAGCAAGTTGACATCACAGTCCATATGACCAAGTAGCCTTTTGGCTTGGGGGTTTACTGATTTGGAAAGTTCCAAACTACTACTAACACGTACAGAGTATTTTATATATTATGTTATATAAAGAAGAGCTTTTTTGGGGGGGAAACTTAGAATTTTTTCAAAAGAGGCTGAGGTATTGAAGCATTCTTAGAACATATGAGAAGAAAAACAACTAGAAATACATCAGTTTATTTTACATATCTTGCTTTATTGATGAGATGAGCCCCTTAGAGGTAATGTATCAGATGAATTTTGGTAAATTGAACATTTCCTAATGACAAGTTACAGTGTCAAGAATATCATTTCCAATTGGTTTTTGGCTGACATTGGCACACAATTTTGTCTGAGTTTCTTGAGTCTTTTTAGCATGATGTCATTAAGGTCATAGACTGGTGAGGCCTAATGAGATGGTGAGACAGTCAAGGTCCTTGCTGGCCAAATTATACCAGAAAGTCCATGTAAGTCTGAGGCAAGATAGCAAAGTGTACTTCCTCTCTGTGCTAGTGAAAGCCCACTACATCCGATGTTGTCGGGTTATTGGGTAGAGAAATGTATTTACTGTACCAGTACCTGCTTCCCACATGTCAGGGGGTGTGATTATTTGCTTCCGTAAAGAGATCATGCCTGGAACAGTAGGTATAATTAGAGCCACCATTATATTACGTTTGTAATAATCTGTGACATTTTCCAGGACCTATGTTCTGCTAAGTTTAAGCAGGTCGGTTAAGCTGTGTACACTCACACACTTTGCAGTATCTTTCAAGTGTTTGATAGTGGTACACATTTCTGTAGTTTACATAGATATGCAGTGTTGCCTTGGGTTTTCTCTTAAGGGGGAGAGGAAGCTTGGGGCTTCCACTTGGCACTTTATTCTGCATTAGTCCTCACTGAAGTCTCTGCTGGTTGTTGGATATATCTAATTCAACTGCGTATTTAAGAAGTAGGGAGGTAACCACTGGGTGAGTCCAGAGACTTAGTAGGCCTACTGTGGGATAGACTGACTCCCATAAACCCACTAACTCATCAGGTGGTGTTCTGGGTCCCAGAAGATTATCATTAACTAAGAACTAATCGACCTTGAAAAGGCAGGTACGGTATTTCTTTCTCTCCAGGATAGAATTACGTGGCAAATGTTAAAGGTATATCTTTGGCCGGGGGCACCTGAGTGGCTCAGTGGGTTAAGCATCCTACTCTTGATTTTGGCTCAGGTCATGATCTCACGGTTCTTGGGATTGAGCTCCACATCAGGCTTTGTGCTGACAGCACTCTATCCCTCTCTGTCTGCCTCTCCTCGAGCTCACACACTCTTTCTCTGTCTCTCTCAAGATAAATGAATAAACTTTAAAAAAGAAGTTATGTCTTTGGGGAAAACAAGGGAAGAATTCTGGTATATGCTAGTTATGTTAGAGTGGGCTCCTTCCTCACCAGTACTGACTCCTTCATTCCTTCCTTCCTCCCTCCCTTCCTAAATTTTAAAAAATGTTTGTTTATTTTTTTTGATAGTGGAAGCAGGGGAGAAGTAAGGACAGAGGGAGACAGAAGATAGGAGTAGGCTCTGCGCTGACAGTAGTGGGCCCGATACAGGGCTCGAACTCACAAACCATGAGATGATGATCCGAGCCGAAGTCGAACGCTCAGCCAGTTGAGTTGCCTAGGTGCCCCTCTTAATTCTTTTTTTAAAGAGGTTCTGACTGTGAAATGACTCTGGGATAGAAACTGGGTGAGAAAAATGTTTTAGCATGGTGACTTGGGTCAGATATCTGACCCCAAACCTAGATTCTTTTTTTTAATGTTATATAGGTCAAGTTTAGACTTGGTTAGCTGTTCATCTAATTTGGCCTTAAGGCGTCCTGGTGAGTCAGCCACCACCTAAGATCCATGCTAGTTGCACTATCATAATTATTACTCTGGCTCTTCCTGTTGCAAATAACCATGCTCCTCTCGCTCCCAGGGGTTAAGTGCGTCCCATCCCCCACTCCCAGCTTACAGGACATCTATAGCACTTTTCAGGGATGCTAATACTCCCATATACAATGTATTTCTCAAAGCCAAGATGAAAAGAATATCCCCTGGGCCCTCTTGGAGGACACTGGGATGGGTGAACAGGTTGCAAATAATAAATTGACAACAACCTTTTCTTCCTAAGTTGTTAGATTCTTTCTTCCATATCACACCAAGGAATTTCTGGCATCTCAACTTAGTTTGGGCCACATTTGAGTCCAGGATTGTCTTTTTTTGTTTGTTTTTAATGTTTTTGAGAGAAAGAGCTTGATCAAGGGAGGGTCAGAGAGAAAAAGAGACACAGAATCCAAAGCAGGCTCCAGGCTGTGAGCTGTCAGCACAAGCCTGATATGGGGCTTGAACTCACAAACCATGAGATCATGACTTGAGCCGTGTCAGATGCTTAACTGACTGAGCCACCCAGGCGCCCCAGTCTTTGTATTGTCTTTAAGCAAAGTAGCAGTAGTCTTAACAGAGAGAAAAGACTGCCCCTGTTGGCATAGGAAATCAGTAGGGTCCTATTTTCGGAATCATCCCAAATGTCTTTATTTAAATTTTTGGGTCTTGCTCCTTCATGGTCAGTGGCGCCTTCTCCTGGCCTAGATGAAGTAAGTGGTACTAGAGTAACCCTCTGGTAACAACCATTGCAGTTATTATTGCTAAGAACCAAACCACATCAAAACTTTAGTGTCGTAAACAATAGCTATTGTTTCTTTGTCTTGCATTGTTTCTATGGAGCAGAACTTTAGGAAGGGCTTGACTGGACCACTTGTGATGGGAGAAAGGTGAGGTGATACAACAGTAACTCTAAATGAATTTTGATAAATTGAAGATGTGCAGTATTAGCTCTAGAGCAAAATAATAAAGCACTCAAAATAGAGCACTCAAAAATAATAAAATGATGGGGCAACTGGGTGGCTTAGTTGCTTAAGTGTCTAACTTTTGATTTTGATTCAGGTCATGATCTCAGGGTCATGAGATTGAGCCCGGTGTTGGGCTCCATGCTGGGCATGGAACCTGCTTAAGATTCTCTCCCTCCCTCTCTGTCTGCCCATACCCTATGTACACACTCACTTTCTCTCCCCTGCCCTCTCAAATAAATAAATAAATAAGTAAATAAATAAATAAATATTGTGTAGCTAAAAGGCAATAGAGGAAATAAAACAAATGACTAAAACACATTTGATTAACCCAGTCAGACGCCTTCCTTTGCACAAAGCCGTATTGAAACTGAGTTTGTCCTATATTCAGCGCTCACACAGCGGCAGTGTCTACATCCAAGTTTTGGCTATACTAGCTTGGCAGCTACAAGGAAAAAAGAGATTTTTTTTAGGCAATCATAGAAATAACTTGGTTCTCTGAACTTGAGGAGGGTTTAAAACACTGAATGTCATTTTCTTTCTTTGAGCTATTCGATGAACCTAGAAGCAGCCAACCTTACCTCACAGTCTGATATTCTCAGTGTCCTATCACTTAATTCACAGAAGCCTTTTTTTCTTTTAATTTAAATTTTAGTTACCTAACATAGAATGCAATATTGGTTTCAGGAGTAGAATCCAGTGATTTATCACTTACATACAGTACCCAGTGCTCATCACAACAAGTGCTCTCTTTATTACCCATCACCCAGGGCACATGGGTGGCTGTTGGTTAAGCGTCCAGCTCTTCATTTTGGCTCAGGTCATGATCTCACAGTTCGTAAGTTCAAGCTCTGCGTCAGGCTCTGAACTGGAACTCTCTCTCTCTCTCTTTTTCTCTCTCTCTCTCCCCCTCTCTCCTTCTCTCTCCCCTACCCCCCTCTCCCTTCCACCCTCCCTCTCTGTCTCTCCATCCACTTGCATGCACAGTGTCTTCCATGCTCATTCTCAGAATAAACTTAAAAAAAAAAGTACCCATCCCCCCCAGCCCATCTCCCACCTCCCTCCCTCCAGCAACTCTCAGTTTGTTGTCTATCATTAAGAGTCTCTTGTAGTTTGTTTCCCTCTCTCCTCTCTTCCTGCTTCTCATATGTTCTTAAATTCTATATATGAATGAAATCAAATTATATTTGTCTTTTTCTGATTGACTTATTTTACTTGGCATAATACATTTTAGCTCCATCCGTATCATTGGAAATGTCAAGATTTCATTCTTTTTTGATAGCTGAGTAATCCACGGTGTGTGTGATATGTATATACATATATACACACACAAATATACATATATATACACACATATATACATGCACGTGCGCGCGCACACACACACACACACACACACACACACATCACATCTTTATCCATTCATCAGTCGATGGACATTTGGGCTCTCTCCGTAGTTTGGGTATTGTTGATAATGCTTCTATAAACATCAGGGTGCCTGTACCCCTTTGGATCTATATTTTTGTACCCTTTGGGTAAATACCTAATAGTGCAGTTGCTAGTTCCTGGGGTAGTTCTGTTTTTAGTTTTTTGAGGAACCTCCATACTCTTCTATAGAGTGGCTGCACCAATTTGCATTCCCACCAGTGGCACAAGAAGGCTCCCCTTTCTCTGTGTTTTTGCCAACACCTGTTATTACTTGTGTTGTTAATTTTAGACATTCTGATGTGAGGTGGTGTCTCATCATGGTTTTGATTTGTATTGAGTGATGTTGAACATCTTTTCATGTGTCTGTTGGCCATCTGGATGTCTTCTTTGGAAAAGTGTCTATTCATGTCTTCTGCCCATTTCTTCACTAGATTATTTTTTTGGGTGATGACTTTGATAAGCTCTTTATTGATTTTGAATGCTAACCCTTTATCAGATATGTCATTTACAAATATCTTCTCCCATTCCATTGGTTGCCTTTTAGTTTTGCCGATTATTTTCTTTGCTGTGCAGAAGCTTTTTATCTTGATGAAGTTCCAATACACAGAACCTTACATTAGGTAGTGGCTTTATTCTTAGGTCCTGTAGGAGACAATTTAAGAAATTCTTTCATTGCTGGATTCCATGGACTACCAGTGCCACACCCTCTCATGATCACTGGCTCCTCATGTCTTCAGATCCAACCAGATCAGATAACTAATCACAAAATTTTATTTTCTGCAAGGGTAGCCTTCAGAATTTCTGGGAGGCTGTGGGTATCAAGTTTCAATGCCATATTGGAGAAGTGCTTTCAACTACGCTATAAGATCATGTCAGCAAAAATCCTGCTGTGGCTACAGTCTGTTACATGTAATTTGGTTGAATACATATATGTATATATGTAAATATACATATATTGCATACTTACATAAATAACCTTATAAAATGATGGTTAGAACAGTAGTTAACTATTGTATCATCTGTTGTAGAGGAATTACATGGATTATATTTTAAAATTTCATGTGTATTTTGACTATTTGGGATTTATACCTTTTTTTTTTCTGGCTTAGAAACTGTTGTATAAATTCTGATTCCATTTTCAGACCAGGCCTAAAAAGCCTACAGAACCCTCACTGTGTCAGAAATGCAGGGAAGCCAGCATCCAAAGACACTTTTATAAGCACAGTCGTCTTTTAAAAGATTTCACAAAAATTAGACCGGTTAAGAACGCTAGCTGGATGCAACCTAAAGCAAATCAAATACATAGACTTTAAGATTGCCGGCTATGTAAACCAAGGAGTCTGAAATCTCGTTTTAGCTACCTTAGGATGGCCTCCTGGATATCGATATCTGTGACGGCCATAGCTTTCTTGGCATCTTGGGTGACTCCACTGCTGTTTATAGGAAGGTGTTTGTATGGAGGGAAAGTAGAGGTAGAGCTGTTGCCATCAGAAGCGAGGAGCAAGGGACCCGGGCCCGGGAAGCAGAGTAGTGGTAACAAGTACAGACTTAGCTCAGCCGAGGAGGCGAATCTGAATTATGGACACACGACAACGGTACCCAAGCTTGTGCCGTGTCCTGAGGACGGTCTTTAATTTCTAAAGTGTAGGGACTGTCTGGAAGCAGATAGGCCTCATGTTGGCAAGTTTCAGCTGGGAGATAAGCAATGACTATTCAAATGTACCCCCTCCGTCTTTTGTAAATGTCTCAGTGATCCCAGGCTCCCGGAGCATGCCATTTTAAAAAAGGAAAAACAAAGCAAACCCGACTGAACAACTAAACTAAAGAATGTACTTTGTATTGCCATTGAGTAGATGTGAACTAAAGACGCCGCTGTAACAGTCACAGTGGTGACAATGGGAGTGGGAGAAGACGGGAGTCTGATGAGCCCTCCCAGTATCATGGAGTAAGCTTCCCCGTGGTGCCTTTCTTTCCTGGGGAATTCCAGATGCCAGTAAGGCAGTCCTCGCCTCTTACTTCTTGTTCCTCCCTGCTACCTGTACTGTATTTGTTTTCTGTTGTTTTTGGCTTGTGTCCTAGATGCGTGAAATAAGCAGAGCATCTCAGACTTTGAAAATAAAATTTTGGATCCTGTGGGATAAAAGATGTCTGTGCTAAAGAAAAAAAAAACGGCCATTAGTCACTATAAGCGAATTCAGTTACTTCTATTGTCACTTCTAGGCAGAAGAAATCCTCAGGCAAGAGCTGGAGAAGAAAGAGACGCCGAGTTTGTACTGCTTGCTCGGGGATGTCCTTCGAGACCACGCTTGCTATGAGCGGGCCTGGGAGCTGTCCCACCACCGCAGCGCTCGGGCTCAGCGCTCCAAGGGCCTCCTCCATCTGCGGAACAAGGAGTTCCGAGAATGCGTGCAGTGCTTCGAGCGCTCGGTGAAGATCAACCCCATGCAGGTGAGACAGCTCGGGAGGCCCGTCTGCTCTGGGCGCCTCGGTTTCCCATTGGTTTGGTGTCTTACTGAGGGAGCACCCATCTTACTGAGTGAGGGAGCATCCTCATGCGTGGGGAGCCTGTGTTTGTAGGCCGAGAGCCGAGTCTCCCGCGCTTCTGGCTTGTCCCTTTCTGTTGTGCTTCTGTTGTTTACTCTTCGGTTTTGTTATTTCTTTTTTAAACTGTCCTTCACGCAAATACAGCTCTGAAAATTAGGTTTCATTTTCAGCAGACATGTTAGGAAGAAATGGAGGAGAGTCAGAATTATAGACACCATAAGATTGTGCAAGGGATTGTTGGAATCAGCAATGAAAGCAAAACTGTTATCAATAGGGTAACATCGAGAATGGATTCTTGATCGTTTAAGAAAAAGTCTAGGGGCGCCTGGATGACTCAGTCGGTTAAGCGGCTGGCTTTGGCTCAGGTCATGATCTCACGGTTTGTGGGTTCGAGCCCCGCGTCGGGCTCTGTGCTGACAGCCACTCAGAGCCTGGAGCCTGCTTCAGATTCCGTCTCCCTCTCTCCCTGACCCTCCCCCTGCTTGCACTGTCTCTGTCTCTCAAAAATAAATAAAAACTGTAAAAAAAAAAAAAAAAAAAGAAAAAGTCTATATTTACAGACACATAAAATATATATTTTTTAAGGGTTTGAAAAAATAATACAAAACGAGTCTGGATTTTTAAAATAAGTGGCAAGTGGGGCACCTGGGTGGCTCAGTCGGTTAAGCATCTGACTCTTGATTTTGGCTCAGGTCATGATCTCGTGGGTTGTGAGATCAAGCCTCACACGGGGCTCTGCACTTCAGTATGGAGTCAGCCTGGGATTCTCTCTCTCTCCCTCTCTATATGCCCCTCCCCTGCTCATGCGCTCTGTCTCTCAAAATAAACATTTAAAATAGGTGACAGGATAAATCCCCAGGAGAGGACCAAATTTTGAGGCAAAGGAATTGACCATACTTTGTACTTAATGATGCTCAGTTGGCAAAATGATTTTATTCTCAGAAAATGCTCATCGTTTTTTTTTTTTTTTAATCATACTTTCTCTGTGACTGCTTTCCTGTTTCACCATTCAGAGGCACACATAACTGTCAACCATGGGTCCTGACAAACATGCACACTGACTTGGTAAAATTCTGGTTAAAATACTAATTTTAATGTTTATTGAGTACTTACTATGAGCCAGAGATGTTGGGAATTTTGTCAGTATTTGAACCCAAGACAGACGGACCCCAGAGCCTGTATTCCTTTTTTTCTTAAATTATGGTAAAAAAGCACATAACGTAAAATTTATCACTGTGACCATTTCTGAGTGTTCAGTTCAGTAGTGTGGAGTGTATTCCTAGTGTTGTGTAACCATCGCCGCCATCCATCTCTATACCTTTTCTTTATCCTGCAAAACTAGAAATTTGTACCCATTAAACAGTAGCTCTGTTTTCCCTTTTCTTTAGTCCCTGGCAACCATTCTGCTTTGTGTCTCGATGAACTTGAGTATTGTCGGTACCTCATATGAGTAGAGTCATACAGTATACGTCCCTCTGTAACTAGCATAGTTCACCGAGCATAATGTCCATGTTGTAGCCTGTGTCAGAATTCCGTCCATTCCTTTTTCAGGCTGAGTGACATTCCACTATATGTATATGCCACACTTTATCTGTTCTGTGGTTGGACACTGGGTTGCTTCTTCCTCTTGGCTATTATGAGTAAGCTGCTGTGAACGAGTGTGGGCAGAGATGATTCTTTTTGAAATGGGTAGAGTTGGGGCATATCTTTCATATGGAAAAAATTAGAAGTACATTTTTTAGCTCATCGCTTGCTTTCTACACTCTGGGTAATGAATACAGTGGGAACCTTCCAAATCAGCTGACTGGTTAAAAATCTAGAGAAGAAATTAACAGGTGCATTTGGGAGAAAGGATATTTGAAGTCTACTCAGAGTTGTTTTTTATTGACAGCTCACTCCATCTGAGGAGTTCTCAACTGGGGAGGATTTTGCTCCCCCAGGGGATATTTGGCACTTGGGGGGAGGTGAAGGGGACTGCTACTGCCATCTAGTGGGTAGAGTCCAGAGCTGCTGCTAAACATCCCATAATGCGCAGGGCAGCCCCCCAAGAAAAAGAATTATCAGCCAGGTCAGAGTGGCTAAAATGAACAAATCAGGAGACTAGAGATGCTGGCGAGGGTGTGGAGAGATGGGCACTCTCCTACACTGTTGGTGGGAATGTAAACTGGTGCAGCCGCTCTGGAAAACAGTGTGGAGGCTCCTCAAAAAACTATCCATAGAACTCCCTTATGACCCAGCAATAGCACAGCTAGGGACTTACCCAAGGGATACAGAAGTGCGGATGCATAGGGGCACATGTACCCCAATGTTCATAGCAGCACTGTCAACAATAGCCAAATCATGGAAAGAGCCTAAATGTCCATCACCTGATGAGTGGATCAAGAAGATGTGGTATATATACACATGATGGAGTACTACATGGCAATGAGAAAGAATGACATATGGCCATTTGTAGCAAAGTGGATGGACCTCGAGAGTGTCATGCTAAGCGAAATAAGTCAAGTAGAGAAGGACAGATACCATATGTTTGCACTCGTAAGTGGAATAGGAGACACTTAACAGAGGACCATGGGGGAGGGGAAGGGGAAAAAATAGTTGGGGAGAGACTCTTGAATACTGAGAACAAACTGGGCATTGATGGGGGTGGAGAGGGGGAAGGGGGGTGATGGGCATGGAGGAGGGCACTTGTTGGGTTGAGCACTGGGTGTTTTATGGGAACCAACTTGACAATAAACTATAAAAGAAAAAGAAAAGAGTAATTATTGGCCCAAATGTCTGTAGTACCAGGGTTGACAAACCCTGCACTAACTTGATTATCACTAGATTTTTTTTCCCAGTAGAAAAAAGAACTCCGTGTTGTATTGTTAAAGTTTTACTTTTACTTTTGTGGAAAATTGTGTCCTATCTTTGTATATCTTAGTACCCCTGCCTAAGATTTGCCCAACCTCAGCTGCCAGAAAGAGTGAGGAAAACAGACTCCCTCCCTGAGCCTCCGTCGTCTAAGTTAGGTCAGCGGCATGCACCCGGTGGACGTGGATTATTCTCTTAAGCACTCAGTCTCCTCCCTACCGATTAGCATTCATGTTTTCCTCCTGCCCCACTGGCTCCTCCTTCTCCGTCTTGGAGGCTTCCTAGGCTTCGTCCTTGGGCCTCGTCTCTGTCTACACTGGCTCCCTGGATTTCATCTGCTCCCATAGGTTTGATACCATCTGTGCACTGACAACTCCCCAAACTGGCTCCCAGTCTCATTTTCTCCCCTGAACTCTAGAGCCCTGTGCCTAACTGCTTCCCCAGTCTCTCCATTCGTTACTCCAACCTAACATGTCCAATATCCGAGATGCTGTTCTTCCCTCCTGAGGACTTTTGTCCCCAAGGCCATCCCCATCCTAAATTATTCTGACTGGTCTTCCTGCCTCTATCGATCCCCATCTGCCTATTCTCAATGACCATCCAAATGGGTCCTTGCAAATGTGAGTCAGATATGTCATTCCCCCGTCCCCTTCCCTGGTGGTGCCAGCCAGAATCCCTAAGAGGCTCTCGCCCAGCAGAGCGCCTCCCGTTCTCCCCCTTCAGCTCACCCCACACTAGCTTTTTTGTTCTTCCCTGAATGTTCCAGGCACCTTCCTGCCTCAGGGTTTTAGCACTTGCTCTCCTTCTGCCTGGATGTCTTTCCAGAGATCTGCATACCTCACTCCATTACCTCATTCAAATCTTTGCCGAAATGTCACTTGTTCAGAGAAGCCTTCCACAATCATTCTGTGTAAAATCACAGTCCACTTTCCACCCTTACTGTATACTCCTTACTTTCCTTCTCTGCTTTTTCTCTAGAGCATTTAGCACCTTCTCATATTTTTACAGCTCACTTTAAAAAAAAGCCTCTTTCTCCTTCCCTGGAATGGAAGTCCTATGAAGGCAGAGGTTTTCATCTGTATATGGTTCATTTATGTTTTCCTGGTGCCTGTAACAGTGCCTGGCACATATCAGGATCCAGTAAGTATTTGTTGAGTGAGCAAATACATAATATCTTTAACCGCTTAGTCAAACTATATACTATTTGTCTGCTGTGCACATAGCACGAGTCAGAGGGCACAGCAGTAGCAGCAGATCCATTGGTTTGTACCTTCTGGCACAGTCTAGTGAAGCTAACATAGCAGAACTAGCCAGTTGTAGGAGGCATCAAAGAAATACCAAGCGAGTTATTTGTAAAGCACTGATTATCTAGAGGTCAAAGAGATAATAGCGATCGGATGGTAGATGGCGAAGATAGGATGTTGAATTTGGCATTGAAGGACAGATAGTACTTGAATATGCCCAGAGGATGGTGGTGGTGAAGGCATTCCAGGCAGGTGAACAGTATGAGCAAAGGCCTGGACACAGAGAAGAGGTGTGTACGTGTGTTGGGGGGACAGAGGGGTCAGTGAATAGGCTGGTTTTGTACAGTAAAAGGAAGTAGGGCAGTTCCAGGGGGAAAGCTGGACTGGAGCCAGCTTATGAAAGGTCTTAAATGTGAGGTTAAGCTCTTTGGCTTTTTATTTGGCAGCTAAGGAGCCGCTGAAGGGCTGATGTGTGTTTGGCTTTGTCTTGAGTGAAGGAACGTGGAATGCGTGGAGGTAATTTACACTTCTTGTTTGGGCAACACCGTGGCCATGGGAGATACTAGATGTAGACTAGCACTCGTCCAGCCTGACAGTTACGAGTACTACGGCAGGGGCGTAGGAAAGAGGGGATGGATGTGGGGGAATTTGCAGGGGAGGACTTGACAGGGCTTGATGGTCTCATTTTAAAATTTTGAATTAATTACTTAGCAGGACAAAGAAATGACAGTTACTCAAAGCAGCATCACAATACAAACAGATGTGATGTGAGGATATTTTGCAGTTTGTCATATGGATCCAATTCAGGCAGGCTGTGAGCCATGCCAAAATATGCAGGCATTTGATGCTAGTTGTACAGAACTACTACAAGATACAAACTTGGACTCCGTAGACATTGGAACTTGGGGTCCAAGTTTGAACCGTCTCTGAAGAAGGAGACCTCCTGCATGCCATCGTCTCCTTTAAGTCTTGGCCCAGAAGGAAAATAGAAGAACGGAATGTGATAGAAAAAGGAATTCTAAAAAATGTGTTCTCTTCTTTCAGGCATTTCCAAGCAGTTAGGTGGAATAACAAAATTTAGGCAGAATGAGTGATATTTGAACGGCTTTTGTGCACTGTAATGACTTTCAGAAACCAAACGGGTATAAAACTAGGACTGTCTGGTTTTATATCAGGGTCTGCAGCACAAACGCACTGTCTCCGGAACATCTGTCAGGGAACCAGAGGGCGTGTGCACCGTTGACATGAGTGCGCCTGAGAGTGCGAGCCCTCGCTCCCTCTGCCTGCCTGCTGCACTTCCCCAGGCAGTTCTGAAACTACTGAAGTTCAGCCTGAGACTTGAGGCTGTGGGGTGTTTGTTGGAAGCTGAAGAAGGTGGGAGGGAATGGTAGCCAAACCTCCCAAGCAGGATCTCAGGACCCGAATTAAAATAGAAATCCTATGTCTGCTTATTATTCCCATTGTCCCCGACTCTTATGTAAAAAGTAAAAACAAGGAAATCGCTCAGGTATCAAACCAGTATGTGTAGCATTGAACAAGGAAAATGTCACTTCCTATTATTTTTTCTGCTCTCTCTCAGCACACATACTAGATTACTTGCCTTTTGTCAGTCCCTTCCCGTTTATTTTCCTCAACTCTCCTCTTCCTGAACTGGTCGCCCACCTTTGTACGGCTACATGATGTAACTGCAGGGTAAATACTCAGAGACACGGTATGGGCAGAAGGGCTCTAGCTGGGAGGAGGGGGGCGGTGACCGTGGACTGAGCGGGTCAGAAAAGGCCGTGCTGGAGATGGTGCAGGAGTGAGCGCAGGCGTGCCCCGGACGGTGGAAGGTGAGCAAGCGTTCAGAAGGGAACCAGCGCCCCAGGTTAGGGGAGCACGAGGAAGGCAATGGCTGTGAGTGCTCATTAAACATAAATGGCCAGGTTATGCCTGTTATCCTGGTAACCCATCCCGTTTAGTGTTTATCTCTGGATTTTTCATTTTTTTAAATCACTGTAAGTTTTCTAAAAATTTTTTACATGTTTATTTATTATTTTTGAGAGAAAGAGAGACAGAGCATGAGGAGGGGAAGGGCAGAGAGAGAAGGAGACACAGAATCTGAAGCAGGCTCCAGGCTCTGGGCTGTCAGCACAGAGCCTGACGCGGGGCTCGAACTCACAAACATGTGAGATCATGACCTGAGCTGAAGTCGGCCGCTTAACCGACTGAGCCACCCAGGCGTCCCAAGATTTTTCACTTTTAAGTGAAGTATTGTTGCAGAAGAAGCGGTTGGAGTGGGTTCTCAGAGACCTCCATCCACTTTGTTCTGCCCTCTCCTGCCGCGGTCTCCGCTAGCATTGTGTTCAGTGCATGCGCAGTGGACAGAGCTCCCGCCTTCCGGTGCGCAGCTCTGAACTGTGACCAGTGACAGCCTGTCTCCTTGTTTCCCACTTTTTCCACACACAACTTACTAACATTACCCTTCGAGGACAGTAGGCGGGATGCTTGCTGATAAAACCTAGTGTGCTTGCTCCGAGAGTCGGAGAACAGCCACCTCCCTCGGGTCCTGGGAGGTGGTAGAACTACTCGGGCCAGTGCCTTTATAAGCCCCCCTGTATGTATCAGACATTTGTGCCACGCTGCGGCCTGGGCGGTGCGTGACGTTGCCTGGCTACCAGTTGGCAGGATTAGTGGGAAATGTGGGGAGTCAGACTAGATGTGTGGGGAGCAGAGCGGAGCAGGCCTGCCATAAATAAAGCACATGGGGAATAGTCTGAATTCTCTTGCTACAGTGGTTTGATCGCTCTTTGTATGGCCTAATTGGACCACTAGTTTTATATTATGTTGCTTGGTATCTTTTATAGTTTACAGTAAACCCTTTGGCAGCATTCATTTCCAAAAACCAAACAAACCAAAAGAGTATATGTTTAGAGGACCATAAGGAACTCAATTCTCATTTGGCAGGAGAGCTAATGAATGCACAAATTGCACAAAATGTAGTTTTAACCTCCACTTCAGGGGCTGGTGTTATATCACTAACCGGAAGACCCAAGTCTGTTGAAGAAACATTAGCTTTACGTCAAAAGCTAGTAATAGTTGTGTGTGTGTGTGTGTGTGTGTGTGTGTGTGTGTTTAATGAAGTCCAAAGATGATTATTTAATATAAAGCTAGAGGAGGTGCATTTTCATGTCATTCTATGAAGCTTCACTTTTTATTCAGAGCAAATGAAAATGAGCAAAAATGGTTACAAGATTGGTCCATACCACATTTTCTTGTATGTGTATAAAAGGTGACATCATAGGTGTTAATGTGTTTGCTCTCTTAGCTGAAGTAGCTCATCACCAATTGAATTCACCATTTTAGTATCACTGACATCAGATGCTTCAAATAGAAAACTCCTTAATTCTCTTCTCATATGGTTTAATTTTTTTTTTTTATCCAGTTAGTGGATTCAGAATAAGATTCTTGGAAATTCATTCTCTCAAAGGTGAAACATCTAACATTATTATGAATTCTATTGTATTCAATTAAACAGTTGAACATAACAAGTAAAAGTATTTCTTATAGTGGTGATGATAGGGTATCAGTTTTGGTGGAACGTGGAAACATGGTAAAAACAATATTCTTGTGGAATTAAGAAAACCTGTGAGGTGTAAATGTACTTGGATTTGATCGTAATGGTAGATATAGTGTGGTCCAGACAGACTTCTACTAATGGAAGTAAAAACTGGCTGTTGTCATTTACAATTTTTTTTTTTTTTGAGAGAGAGATAGAGAGTTTCTGGGCTAGGAGGGGGGCAGAGGAGGAGAGAGAGACTTCTAAGCAAGCTCCATGCTCAGTGCAGAGCCCAGTGTGGGGCTTGATCACACGACCCTGGGTTCATGACCTGAGCTAAAATCAAGAGTCAGATGCTCAACTAACTAAGCTACCTGGGTGCCCCTACAAATATTTTTATATATACCATTGGGTAATTGAATTATAAGATTCTTGTGAGATTTCTGATGTTGAATTAAATTTTGGATAGTGTGGCAGTATATGCTTTTCTTTTTCTGCTCATCATCTTTATTTAAAAAAATTTTTTTTTACATTTATTTATTTTTGAGACACAGAGTGAGACAGAGTACAAGCAGGGGAGGGGCAAAGAGAGAAGGAGACAGAGAATCTAGAGCAGGCTCCAGGCTCTGAGCTGTCAGCACAGAGCCTGATTTGGGGCTGGAACCCACAGACTGTGAGATCATTACCTGAGCCAAAGTCGGACGCTCAACAGAGTGAGACACCCAGGTGCCCCCCACCTTTTTAATTTTAAGCTAACAGTCCAAGATCAGGGCACCTTCCGGGTTGATTTCTGGTGGGGTCTCTCTTCCCAGCTTTTAGATGGCAAGGCTCTTCCTCTGTGTGCCCGTACTTCTCTTCCTATAAGGATCCATCAGATTAGGGCCCCAGCTTTATGACCTCATCTAATATTAATTATCTCCTTTTTGAGGGGTAGGGAGAGAGCTTGAGGGATGGGGGTAGGGATTGTGGTGGTGGGGGAGAGAGAGAATCTTTCAATGTAGTGCTTGATCTCATAACCGTGAGATCATGTCAAAATCAAGATTCGATGCCCCTAATCTTTTAATTATCTCCTTAAAGGCCCTCTCTCCAAATATAGTCACACTTGGGGGTTGGATTTCAACATACAAATTTTGGGGGGTATGATTCAGTCTGTAACATCCACCTCGCAGGAGTCTTTTCTTTGGAACATTTTATTATGCAAATTTCAACTATATAAAGTATACAGTGGCAGAGAGACCACTGTAGTGAACCCCTTCCCATGTGCCTGTCAACCAGCTTCAACAATTACTAACCTACAGGTGATCGTATTTCATCAATATTTCCTTAATGCAATCCCATATTATTGTAAAACAAATCCAGGGGCACCTGTGTGGCTCAGTTGGTTAAGTGTGTTAGGCTCTTGATTTGGGCTCAGGTCACGATCTCACAGTTTGCGGGATCAAGTCCCATGACGGGCTCCATGCAGATAACACAGAACCTGCTTAGAATTCTCTTGCTCCCTCTTTCTCTGCTCCTTTCCTGCTGATGGGCATGGGGCATGCGTGCGTGCTCACTCTCTCTCTCTCTCTCTCGCTCTCTCTCAAAATAAATAAACCTTAAAAAATAAATTTAAAAAATATATCGAGTCATTTCATTTTTATTTTATTTTTTAAAAACGTTTATTAATTTTGAGAGAGAAAGAGTGCAAGTCAAGGAGGGACAGAGAGGGAGAGAGAGAGAGAATCTGAAGCAGGCTCCACTGTTATTGTAGAGCCTGACATGAGACTCAATCCCACAAACTATGAGATTGTGACTTGAGCCGAAACTAAGAGCCAGACACTTAACCAACTAAGCCACCCAGATGCCCCCAAATCATTTCATTTTTATTTTTATTAAAAAATTGTTTAATGTTTATTTACTTTTTGAGAGACAGAGACAGAGCATGATTGGGGGAGGAGCAGAGAGAGGGAGACAGAACCTGAAGCAGGGTCCAGGCTCTGGGTTGTCAGCACAGAGCCCGACTGTGAGATCATGACCTGAGCTGAGTCGACCACTCTACTAACTGAGCCACCCAGGCGCCTCTCATTTTAAATGTTTGAGTATACATCTCTGGAGAAACGACTTTAGGAAGTAACTATAATACCATTGTACTTAAAACTTCAGTGATTGTAGAAAACTTCTATTGATCTTCTGAATTTAATTGAATAAGTTTATATTCTATACTAGAATTGAAGGCTATAATTTATCCGTGTCTAAATTTGGTGGAACTTTTAAAGAATCATAAACAGAGACCATTTATTGTATGAATTTTGTCTTATTAAAAATATTTGTTGAAGGTGCCTGGGTGGGTCAATCGGTTAAGCATCCAACTCTTGAACTTGATTCAGGTCTTGACCTCAGGGTGTGGAGTTCAAGCCCCAGGTTCGGCCCTGCGCTGAGCATGAAGCCTACTTAACAATAAACTGTGCAGACAGCATATCTGCTTGTTGGTGGAAGGCGCTCTAAGTGGAGACAAAACGCGGTGCTTCCGAGAAGCAGCTCAGGCTCCAGCATTAACACGCGTATCCAGAATATCGTCGAACAGCAGTTGCTCTCAGTGTGCCAGTTACCTCAGTGCATCAGAGTTTGTTTCAGCTTCAGGTCCTCGGGGGCTCGGTTGGCTATGCGTCCAACTCTTGATATCAGCATTATCTTGCTTTCTGCGGTCGAGTCTTGGGTTGGCTCCATGCTGATCGTGGAGCCTGCTTGGGATTCTCTCTTTCCCTCTTTCTTTGCCCCTGGCCAACTTGTGCTCGTGTGTGTGTGTGTGTGTGTGTGTGTGTGTGTGTGTGTTCTCTCTCTCAGAATAAACAAGGAACTCCTGGGTGGCTCAGTCAGTTAAACGTCTGACTTCGGCTCAGGTCATGATCTCACAGATCGTGAGTTTGAATCCCACATAGGCTTTGTGCCAACAGCTCAGAGCCTGGAGCCTGCTTCGGATTCTGTGTCTCACTTGCAGTCTGCCCCTCCCCCACTCATGCTCTGTCTCTCTTGCTCCCAAAAATAAATAAAACATTAAAAAATCAAAAGAAATAAACATCAAAAATTTTTTCAGCTTTATTGAGATATAGACATATTACATGGTGTAAGTTGGAGGTATACAGTAGGACTGATAGTTGTTTGTATTGCAGAATGATTACTGTAGTAGCATTGTATTAACATCTCTGTCACCTTACATACTTACCTGTGTGTGTGTGTGTGTGTGTGTGTGTAACATTTAAAATCTACTCTCCAGGGTGCCTGGGTGGCTCAGTCGGATAAGTGTCTGACTTCAGCTCACGTCACGATCTCACGGCTTGTGAGTTCCAGACCTGCATTGGGCTCTGTTCTGACAGCTCAGAGCCTGGAGCCTGCTTTGGATTCTGTGCCCCCTTCTCTCTCTGTCTCCTCCGTTCATACTCTGTCTCTCTGTCTCTCTCTCTCAAAAAATAAACATTAAAAAAATAAAAAATAAAATAAAATCTACTCTCTTGGCAACTTTCAAGTATATGACACAGGCTTGTTTACTATAATCCCCATGCTGTGTGTTAGAACCCCAGAACTTCTTCATCTTTATAACTGGAAGTTTGACCCCTTTTGACTAAAATCTCCCCATTTCTCCTACCTTCTCAGTCCCTGGAAACCACCATTCTATTTCTAGAGTTCATCTTTTTTAGAGTCCACATACAAGTGAGAACATGCAGTATTTGTATTTGTCCCTCTCTGTCTGACTTACTTAATTCGGCATAATGTCCTCACAGTCCATCCGTGTTGTCACAAATGGCAGGATTTCCTTCTTTTTTATGACTAAATAGTATTTCTCTGTGTGTGTGTGTAAATGTGTGTACACATTTTCTTTATCCATTCATCCGTCCACAGACAGATGGTTCACATTTCTTGGCTATTGTGACTAACGCTACAGTGAATATGAGGGTGCAGATACCTCTTTAGCACAGTGATTTCATTTCCTTCAAATATATCCCCCAGAGTGGAATTTGCTGGGTCAATGGCAGTTCTATTTTTTATTTTTCCTCACTACATTTGGAAAGAATATTTTCTCAACTAATGTCATTATGCCCTACAGACAAAAGTCCATCAAAAGTTTTAACAATTTTAAATGTATTAACAGTAAATTTGACAATGAATAATAGAGAACAACGTTGGAGTAAACAGATAATTTTGTGAAAAAATTCTATGTGCTAAGATATTGAGAAAAGAAATTAGTCAGAAAAAAGCAATATTATGGTATTAGATTAGATATGATTAAGGCAATGATTAAAGTTTATGAATGCTAATAATATTAAAGTAACTTTAAATCTGTGATATATTACAGAAATGTGCAAATGTCAGAAATGTGTAGCTTGATTATGTTCCTTGTGTTATTTTAAATGTTCAGATACTCAGCATTTAAATGTTTTTACTTTAATATATTTTTATTTTTCAATTTCGAACAAAACAACCTTATACATCCCCTGATACAGTAAAACCAATTTGTTGCTCAACAATGTGTTGCTCAATAAATACGGTATTTTTAGACATGAACTTTAATTATTTTTAATGCTCTGTTTCACGTCCAAATATGTTGCAGTTTCATCAAGTATATTGCATTGTTGCCTAACTGAGCATTATCGAGAACCTACCATGTACACACATGGATGTGGGGATGAATTAGGCTGTGTCAGGCTAGCAGCAAAGAGCAGAGAGTTACCAGTGGGGTGGGGTATGGAGAGAACTAGGTTGTGAAGGGCCTTAACTGACCTCCTCAACCCCGTGCATGCGGAAGTCTGATGTGGTTTTGAATAAAAGTGATACGACGGAAGTGGTGTTTTAGGAAGTTTAAATAAGGAATGAGCGTCGTGGCTGAATGGGCAGCGAGCGTGGACTAGAATGCTTTAGCAGCAAGAGTGGAAAGAGAGAGCAGGTCCAAGCCTCATCACACAGGAGAATCTTCTGGGCCTTAGTCATTTGGACTGGCAGGATGGAGGGAGTGCTTGGAGTCCGAAAGGATGCCAGTTTTCTCAGTTGTCTGATGAAACAGGAAAAGGTCCCTCTTGGTAGAATATAGAGAATCCAGGAGGAAGGGGAAAGATCTTTTAGGGAGAAGATAATGTGATTTTGGATATTGAATATGAAGACACGTTGCTGTATCCAAGCAGAGGGGGCTGATCGCCCCCTGGACATGAGTCTGAAGCCCAGTAATAAGGCCACAACTGAGCTTGGAGATTGGGGCTTTTTTTTTGTGGAAGTAAGGTGAAGCCATGGGAGTGGATGAATTCCTCACAGGAAATCTTGGAAGAGAACACTGAGCAAAACCCTGACTTTTGAGCAGCAGCTGGAGGAAAGTAGAAGTCATACTACTTTGAACAAAGATTCAAACAAAAGATACCAGAGTCTTGGTCAGAGGAGTAGGGATTCATGGAAAGGAATTTTGGAAACTAAAGGAGCAGCTGTTAGTGAGTGATGCTGTATAGTGAGGAAGTCCAGAGAAGGCCAGGAAGAGGCCACTGGATTTGGAGCTCACTGATGATCTTCAGACCCAGCTGCAGGAGGTGTAGAGTGGGCAGTGCATGAGGAAATGGATGCAGCCTTGGTAGACTGTTCATATTACGAGCATGTCAGAAAGATGAGGGTCAGAATGTAGAGTCTTGTACAAGAGGCAGAAGAGGCAAGTAAAACTTTTCAAGATACTGGAGACCTTTGCAGGGTTGGGGGCAGTGGACAGAGCAGAGGGTGAATCCAGCAGAGGCAGGGAGAGATTGAATATTACAGAGAGGGAAAGATCCCTAGGGAAGATCATTCTAGGGAAGAGTGAACTGAGAAGAGATGAGGGAAAATGCATAATACTTCTAATGAGACTGGAAAGAAGATGAGAGCATTATAATATTATAATAGCATTTTCTGTTTTATTAAGCATCTTCTATAGTCTGAGCTAGAATGTTAAGTATAAACCATTTTGAGATATTGAGGGGGATACCAAAGAATTGTGTTAAGACATGGCCTCTTGCCCGCCTGTGGTTTATATGAGCTAAATGAGGAGAGGAGGCAGAAATAACTCTGTGGCCGAGGAGTAAATAGACGGCATGCTTTGGATGCCTCGTGATGGCGTTGTGAATGAGGACGTGAATGGCTGGAAAAGGCCTGGTGCAGATGTTCTGAACCACGAGGAAGGGTTGGGACTTGGACGGGAGGCAGGAGTTGGGAAAACATGTTTCAGAAAAGGAGACTAGCAGATGCAAAAACCAACCATGTAGCCAGGAAAGGTTTCTTGGTAACTGTGTGTTTTCACTGTTTATTTTTTTATTTCATAATAATAATGGCAGCTGACATCAAGTCTTTACTAGGTGCCAGGTTCTAGTGTCAACAGTTTGCATATATTTTTAATCCTCACCACAATCCTTGAGGTACTTACCGCTTTTAACAACCTCACTTCACAGATCAGGAAAACACAAGGCTACGCGATTTGCACCAGTTCCCGCGGCCTGTAACGGGTGGAGCTGGGGTTTGAACCGGGGCTTTCGGGCTCCACCTCTTCCCTCTCGCCCCTGGCGGATATTGTCTTGTGTCAGGGAGTCACGGTGGGTTTGGTCGAGGTCTGTTAGAAGCTGTGCAGAGCTCTGCATGCAAAGCTGTCAGGTTTGATTTTTTTCTTCCTTTAACGAAGACCTGCTGGGGTTTTCATCAGGAGCAAAGAGAAGTTATGGTTGCATGTCCTGTGACGATACAGCAGATGACAGCGACAGTGTCTGCAGGACCAGGAGAGGAGCCGGGCAGCCCTTCCCAGCTCACTCTGGACGTAAGGCCGCTCCTCCGGGACGCAAGGCTTGTTAGTCATTGTGGGAGCCTGGGCTCTCCCTTGGTGTGTAGCGGTTAATTTTCTATCTCACTGTAGTTTTTGAAAGAATAAGTGTTTTTGTTTGAAACGAGTTCCAGGGTTGCTGTTGTGAACCAGCATTAGCCGTGGTGGAAAGACTCGAGGAATCCGGGCTTACATCCCGATGGAGAAGACAGAAGGAACATATGTGAATAATATGGAGAGAAAAAAGAGATTCTTTCCTTTTTGTTCTTCCTTGCTCATATTGGTAGGCAATAAAGAATGAAACTCTTAAAGTCTAACTTGCATAACTGCCAAGAGAGCTGAGCTCCGCAGTGACATCTGGGCCATAGCTGGGGCTGAAGGGCAGTGGGGCGGGCAGAGGCTTTGCCGCTGTGAACCTGACTCCAAATCCTGGTGGCCCCGGGGAACATGAGGAAGGCAAATCACCCCATCTTCCTGAGCTTCGATTTCCTCATTTGTCAAGTGGAGATACAATCCCTGTCTCAGTGTGCTGCTGGGGAGGTGAAAGCTAGCGTAGGTAAAGTGTCTAGCATGTTTCCTGTAAGTTCTTAGTAGTAGATGGTACGTGGTGGGCTTTTCCTGTCCCGCCTGTGGCAGCGGTGGTAACAGTGCAAGGAAATCATCACTGCCCCATTATCCGCAGCCTAGAATTAGGGGGGTACATCTAACATGAGAGTCTCGCGTGCAGATAACACCTCAACACCTGTATTTCCTCACATTATGTATCTCTGGAGAGAGTGGGCAGAATGCAAGAGCCATTCATAACCAAGTCGGGGAAAGGACTAAGAGGGGGACATTAAACCATTAATAGCCTGTCTAGTTTAAGAAAAAGAAAAATTTATGTATAAAGTTTAGTTGATCCTGTAGTTTAATTTTTTGTGTATTTATTTATTTTTGAGAGAGAGACAGAGTGCAAGTAGTGGAGAGGCGGAGAGAGAGGGAGACACAGATTCCAAAGCAGGCCCCGGGCTCTGAGCTGTCAGCACAGAGCCCGATGCGGGGCTTGGTCCCAAGAACCATGGGAGCATGACCTGAGCCGAAGTTGGACACTTATCTGACTGAGCCGCCCAGGCATCCCGATCCTGTAGTTTAAACAAGACGCTGGAATAGAGGAAATTTTTCCTTTACAAAAAGAAAAGCTCGCAGCCTAGGACTTGTGTTTCCTTGGGGAGAATATGAGAAATTTGGTTATGAAAGAGTTGGTGGTGGACTTTTTAAAAGAATACAAGCACCAAGCATCGCTTTAAGAAAAAGCTGTTACCAAAGAGCATTGGTATCGCTCTTGGATTTGTCTTGGGTCATTTCCTGTTTAAGGAAACCACATTCAACAACTTATCTGAATTTGGGGTCATGGGAATGAGTCAGGGACATGGAAAGGAGGGATAGAGAGCATGGCTTGGCTTTCAGATTCG
Source organism: Suricata suricatta (assembly GCF_006229205.1). NCBI lineage: Eukaryota > Metazoa > Chordata > Mammalia > Carnivora > Herpestidae > Suricata > Suricata suricatta. The sequence goes on along the minus strand of NC_043703.1, from coordinate 139,618,062 downwards.
TTTTAACATGTTTGTTATATATGACATAAAAATTCACACAGTCAATCCCGTAAGGAAGATTAATGGAAGTGTGAAGCTGCTGATTATTCATTCCGCAGAAGCTTTGAGGAGGAAGTAGACTTGAGCAGAAGACTCTTCATTTAAGAGAGAAAGTTGTAAAATATAAGCAGATGGTATCTAGTGTGGATGTGCTTTCAGACTCTGGTAAAAATTAACTTAAAAAATTTTTTTAAATGTCTATTTGTTTTTCAAAGAAAGAGATAATGTGAGCAACGGAGGGGCAGAGAGGGAAGGAGACAGAATCTGAGGCAGGCTCCAGGCTCCAAGTTGTCAGCACAGAGCCTGATGCGGGGCTCGAACCCACTGTGATATCATGACCTGAGCTGAAGTCGAACACTTAACTGAGCCACCCAGGCACCCCAAAATTAATGTTTTCATTAATTTCAAATAATCCACACCCTTTGCCCAGTGGTGTTTTGTCTTTATTAGCCCTCAGAGTAGCAAACTGTTTAATTCCCTTTTTCTTTAAACTTTGATTTCTATTTTAATTGTTGAGGTTAATATATGGCAGTCTCTGTCCTCATCACACCTGTCGCACACCAGAAACCAGGAACCACAGTGCGCATTGTGTGACTTTAGGCAGATGACTTCCTTTCTAGGCCTTGTTTTCCCCTTGCCTCTTTGGAATTAATTTCTAAGGCTTCTAATTAAATCGATTCCCTCCCAGCTCCTCAGACCTGGGGATTCTACGGTTTGTGTCGCCAGTGCACTTACTTTGCCACTAGATGGCACGAATGTGCCTTTGAAACTTGTCGCCTCTGGGTTGTCAGAATCTTGGGTGTGTGGAAGCCTTGAATTTTTGGTTCCTCAAACCCCCATTTAAAATGGGATGACGGAGACCCAGAGGGTGAGTTACTAGAGCCTCTTGAACCCCAGTCGTCCGTCTCCCCCTCTATTCCACTGTGTCTCTAGGGGGCCTTGTGCGGGAAACCCCGAGACCTTGTTCTCAGCCAGTCTTGTTCTTTGTTAATTATTTTTAAAATAATTTTAAACCATTCTTTAAGTGTATATATCATCATATTCAAAATAAATAATTGACCTGCTTTACTGTTGCTGTATTAGCTCCCTCAGAGGAAAAATCTAGACTGTCAGCTTCAAAAGATCATTGCCCATCCTGGAAGTAGGCAGCCTCCCAGTTTGCCCTGGAATAAACGCTGCAGAAAGCTCAACCAGATCTCCTCTGTCCGGTGGTTATCTTTCTCCTGTCTTGCCTGGTCCCTTTGAGAAGAGCTCTGCCTTTCAGCCCTTCCCTCCAGCCAAACATGGCCGTCCATTCTTGTGTCTCGTCTGTGTCCGCTTGCCTCATGGGAGAGTTTCTGGGGGTAGATCTGCCCCGGCTCTTCAGCAGCTGATCTCCCGGGTTTCCCCAGCCCGTGCGAACTCTTCTTTGGTCCTGTCTTGCTGTACTGGTCACGAGGACGGTTTTGGCGGAAATCATGGCCGCGTGTGGGCAGGACGGTCCAGTGGGAGGCTGGGTGGGCCCTGCAGTCCCGCTGACTGGGCGGACCTGTGCTCTGTCACCGACCGACTCTGTGACCCACTGTCACCTCTCTAACGAGGGTAATGCGTACTACCTTGCAAGGCTCTTGTGAGGGAGAACCGAGGTAATGTCTGAAAAGTTCCCGGTGTCAGGGCTTCGCATACATAATAGCTGCTCATTTTGTGCGAATTACTCTGATTACCACTGTATAGAGAGAAGCAGGAGAGGCCTGAGCGTGTGAAGGGCAGGAGCCCAAGCGGGGGGCTCAGCCAGAGGACTTGGATTTTGTTTTTTAAGGTCTCCACATGCCACGCGGGGCTTGACCTCACAGCCCTAATATCAAGAATTACATGTTCCACTGACTGAGCCAGCTACAGTAATATGGCTTCTAGAAAACACGCGGAGGCTGACATTATATCCCCACCTGACTGCACTGGACTGAGAGCAGAGCTCTTTTATACGCAAACATGTACAAGTCTAATTTGGGGAATCATCTGTCAAGGTCTTTTTCGCGGCTTTCTTTAAAAAAATTTTTTTTAATGCTTATTTTCAGAGAGAGTGTGTGAGCAAGGGAGGGGCAGGGAGAGGGGGAAAGAGAGAATCCCAAGAAGGCTCATGGTGGAGCCCGAGGCAGAGAACTGCAAGACCACGTCCTGAGCCAGAATCAAGAGTCGGATGCTCAATCGACTGAGCCACCCAGGTGTCCCATGATGTTCGGTTCTTAAGAGCATGACTCGAATCAAGCTGCCAGTCACTATTGGCATTAATGGTTTAGGTGATCGTTTAAAATGAAAAAAGTAAAAGGGGCCCCAGGTACTCACTCTCCTTAGTCTTCTAAGTTCTGAGGACCTCAATGGAGAAACAACGTCTGAATCTATTACTTACAGTTTAGTGCGTCCGCCACCAGCAATTAGAAGACCCTTGAGTTTGTTTTTTAAAAAGTCATTTCATGATTTCAAAGAATAGGGTGTGTGCAAAACCCATCTCCTATGTAATTATATCTTATCAACAGATGGAAATCTACTAGCAGTTAATGGTCCTAGAATTTTCCTTCACATGCAAATTATTAAAACAACAGCACACATGACCAAGAGTAAAAAAAAAGAAAGAGCGAGAACCATAATACTGTATATTAAATGAAGTCATCAGCCTGATTTTCATTAAATTTATTTTGGTTTTAAGACTCTAGTTACAAAACACTGACCTCTTTCAAAACCTTAAAGGTAAATAGTAATGTCATTACCAGCTTGTTTTAGAGCTGTGAGTAATTGCTAATTTTAGATTTGTAACCTTTGTCTTTCCCGGTGGATTGGAAAATAAAGTTCTTTATTTACATCTTGAATTTACACTTGCTTTTTTCTCTCTCTTTTTTAATAACAACACATGTGAAATAGTTTTGTGGGAAGTTTATTTCCAGAAAGCAAGGGTTTTGAGAACTTTGAGGGCAATTTTCATTGTTCTTGCTTTAGTCCCAGAATGAGGTATCCCTCCTTCCAGGTAAACTTGTGACCATAATTCATTGGATATAAGATACCATCAGCTGTAAGAGGCACATTTATTTCAAGTGCCACCTTGTATAGAAAATAAAATGCCTCCAATAAACTCTGACAAAGCTGTTGGATCTATTTCAGAGCTGTTAAATGGTGAAAAAAAAGAGGTACCTTATACCTGATGAAATATAAGACAGATTTTGAAGCTTACACTTAGGGCAGAAGTTAGAGGGCTTGCTTTACATGTGGTTTATACGTTAGCATCAGACCGCGGGCGCCCTCAGAATATATCCTGTTTAGTGAGTATGGTTTGGTCTCTTGATTCTGATAAAATACTGATAAAAGGAAAGTGTAATGAGGTCTTTCTTCCTGTGCTGGTAGCCCCTTGATTCAGAAAAGTGAACTTCTAACTTTGCTTTAACCTGGTATCTCTAACTTCTCCCCCCACCTTTCCACCAAACACACGCCCACCTCTGTCTGTCCCTATCCCTCTAACAAAATCTGTTCTTCATAAAGGCTCCAGATAGCAGTTATTTATAGCCTCTTGTGAATTCAAGGCAAAGTGTTAAATTGCCCAAGGATGTTTGCTTTTTAAGCCTTATCTCTAATTATGGGCTGAAAATCTTTATCTGCTTGAAAACTGTTCAGGCCCCAACTAGCCATATGGAACAAGTTTTGTGAAAATGGCTGGGGGAGGAGGGCAGGTTGTGGGGGCGCCTCCTGCGCTGTCTCTGTGGAAGGCTACGGACAGATAACAGAGCACCTCATTTCCTTTCCCACCCTGACGGGTACCACCAGACCCGTCTGCCCGCTCCCTGCCTTTGTCCTGGGAGTCCTTGAGCGCGTAGGCTGCATTCTGCTACTGCCCTTGGTGACGTGTCCAAAAGGAAAGCAAACTTGCCTTGTAACCGCTGCATTTCTGACTAATTTCATTGAAATGTTTATCAGTTTTATCTTCCTTTTGATAGAGGCTATTGAATTCTAAGGAAACCCTGTGATATGAAGAATTCTTTTGTAATTTCAATAGCTACTTCCTAATTCACCTTTTTTTTTTCTTTCTTTCTAAATCTCCGTGCTCATACATCTTACTGACTTAAGTCAGGTTTCCCATTTTGAATGACTATTTGGTAATGTAGATTCTCAGCTTGCTTTTTTTCTAAATTATTTTCAGGCATGCCCAAGCAGATACGTGGTAGGGCAGTTGGCTTTTGTTTAAACTGCAGAATTGTTTGTGGTCTAACTTGAAGATGAAAGCAAGAGTGGTTTTTTTTTTTCTTCTCTCAAGTTGTTATACATTTATTAGTTGTGAATTTGCTGATATTTTGTACTTATATATTTTTTAAAGTTTTAATTTTATTTTAGAGAGAGAGAGATAGAATGCTAGCAGGGGAGGGTCAGAAAGAGGGGGGAATACAGAATCCGAAGCAGCTCCAGGCTCTGAGCTGTCTGCACAGAGCCTGACAGAGGGCTCTAACTCACAGACTAAGATCATGACCTCAGCCAAAGTTCCATGCTTAACTGACTGTGAGCCGCCCAGGCATTCCAATACTTTGTATACTTTTGACATAGTTGATACTAAGTAAAAACGTTGGGTTAATCCCACATTGGTAGTATCAGGGTTTATAGACAGAGTTCTTGCGTTCACAGTGTTTGGCTAACTCAAAGAATGTTCCTTCTCAGCAAAAGACATGCAGTGATATTGTACATGCTTTCGGTGTTGTTAGCTTTCAAAACTCAGTGAAGAAATTCACCTCTGTTACTAAATTTCCTACATTGAAACTAATGTAAAGGGTAAGGTAAATACTCTATAGATGTCTCTGTGTACATGAATGACTTTGACCTTTCTCTCTTTGCAGCTCGGGGTGTGGTTTTCTCTTGGCTGTGCCTATTTGGCCTTGGAAGACTATGCGGGTTCTGCGAAGGCATTTCAGCGTTGTGTGACTCTAGAACCCGATGTGAGTTTGTTTTCCTCCCCTTCTCACAGCTCTGGGATATTCTCTAAGTTACTTGAATTGTATTTTAGCTCAGTAATTCCTGTGGGTACACAGTTTCAGTTATATAGGATGAATAGATTCTGGAGATCTGCTGTTCAACATTGTGCCTATGGTTGACAATACCGTGTTGTGTGCTTAAAATTTTGTAGAGAGGGTAGATCTCCTGTTAAGTGTTCTTATCACCAAAAAAAAAAAAAACCTTAAAAGAAGGCAAAACAATTCAAATTTTCTATTATTTTATGTTAAAATAAAAGAAAAGCAACTGGAAGAAAATACACCTTTGACAGAAGGTCACACCTTAAGGTAAATTATTTATAAATCTAGAAATAAGTTTCTTCTTATAATAACTAACTTACTCATGGACAGTAAGTTTGATACAAGAGTTTTTAAAATTATATTTTTAACTGAAGTATATAGCAAAATGTCCCATCTGTTCTGTCATTCAGTAATGTGTGTTGCCTATGTTCATTGCATTATTAGAAAGTTCTTTTAGTTTACAGTTCTTTAATATTTAATAGTTTCACTGAGATGATAAATAATTCACATATCATGCAGTTCCTCTATTTAGAGGTAAAATTCAGCGATTTCTTAGTATATTCAACATTGTGCAGCCATCACCACAATCACTTCTAGAACATTTTTATTTTCATAAAAAGACTCCCCTGTACTCATTAGCAGTCACTTCTCACTTCTTCCAAACACCTTCCGCTTGCTACCCTCCACCTCCTGCTTCAGGCAACCACTGATGTGGATTTGCCTGTTCCGGACATTTCCTATACATGGAATCCTACACTCTGTGGTCTTTTGTGACGTTTTTCACTTAGATCAGTGTTTTCCCAGTTCACCCACGTTGTTGCACATATCAGTGCTTCTTTCTGTTTTATGGCCAAGGTATAGTCCGTTATATGGGCGAATCACGTTACTTATTCTTCCATTGTTGGACATTTGAATTGTTTCCATTTTTTGGCTCTTTTCAATAGTCATTTACAGTTTTTGTGTGGACATAGGATTCTGTTTCTCTTAGGCGTGTACCTCCTAGTAGAGTTACTGAGTATATTAGCTTTGTGTTCAAAATTCTGAGAAACCGCCAGACTTCTCTAAATTGCCATTTTACATCCCTGCCAGCAGTGTATGGGGGTTCCTGTTGCTCCACACTTCGGTAGCTCTCGTTATTATCTGGCTTTTTGGTTCTACTCCTCCTTGGAGGTGGTATCTCGTTGTGGCTTCATTTCCATTTCCCTGATGGCTCGTGATGTTGGACATCTTTCCATATGCTTATTGGCCATTTGAGTCTCATCTTTGGAGAAATATTTGTTGGCATCCTTTGCCCAGTTTTAAATTGGGTTATTTGTCTTTTCATTGTTGAGTTGTAGGAGTTCTCTGTACATCCTGGATACAAGTCCTATATCAGATACATGATTTGCAAATATTTTCTCCCATTGTGTACACTGTATTTCACTCTTTTGATGGTGTCTTTTGAGGTCCAACAGTTTTTAGTTTAGACAAGGCCCAACTTACCTGTTTTTTTTCTCTAATTGCTGATGTGTTTGGTGTCCTATCTAAGAATCCATTGCCAGATTTAAGGTCATAAAGATTTACCCCTGTCTTTTCTTATAAGAGTTTTATTTTTCTAGCTCTGACATTTCTGTCCAATCTGCTGTTAAATTTGTTTATTGAACTCATCACACTTTATCTGGTGATAGATGTTGACTGAACTTATGACCATGATCATTTCACATTATATAAATGTATCAAATCATATTACACACCAAAAAATAAGACAGTTATATACCAATTATCTTTCCACTTAAGAAGGCTGTGCATCATTTCAGATCATGTATTTTTTTATTCAAAATCTTTCCTTTGGCCCTTTTTACAGTTCTCATGCTTCTGAGATTCACAACTTGTTTCCTTATTGCGTTCATGTCTTCTTCAAATCTTTGTATTAGTAACAGCTGTTTTGAAGTCTTTGGTTACTCCAACATGTCTTTCATTTCTGTTTCTACTGATTTTTCCTTTGGCTATGGGATGAATTTTCTTGCTTGTTTGCATGTCTACCAAGATTTTTAATTGTATCCTGCCCCTCATGGACACTGTGTTGTTGAGTTTCTGGGTTTTGTTATTTTTCCTTGAGGAAAGTAGAGCTTTATTTTAAGCTTTGTTAGGGTGGGCCTTGCATTGTCCTTCATCGGGGGATGTTATCACGCTTCCCTAAGGTGTGAGCTTTTGGTAGCTGATGTAATACCATGTGTGATCATTAAGAGTTCTCCACTCTGGTGGGTTGGAACTTGAACAGCTCCTAGCATCGTGCGGCCTCCTGAATTTCCATTCAGCTCACAAGTCTCTGGCAGTTGTTCTCTGCTTAGCCGCAAGAAGTTTTGCCCTGAACACACATAGCTTAATATTCAGCCAAGGAAGGACCCACAGAGATGCTTATTGAGATTTCTGGAACTTATTCTCTGCACGGATCTCATTTCTCTGTTTTTTTTGTCTGCAAATTCTAGCCAACTTTTGAGCCCTTAACTCTAATCATTTTTTTTTTTTTTGAGAGAGAAGAGAGAGCACATGTGTGCACGATCAGGGAAGCGGGGGGGGGGGCCGGGGGAGGGGGAGACAGAACCAGAACGAGAATCTCAGGCAGGTTCCATGCCTACTGTGGAGCCCAACATGGGGCTTGATCTCACAACTTTAAGATTCATGACCTGAGCTGATATCAGGAGTCACTCAGGGGCCCCTGGTATCTTTTTCTTAACCTCAGTAAGACTTGCTGTGCATTTTTGGGTGTCTTGCTCCCTGTGCTGCAGCCCTGAAAGTGCCTCCAGACGGAGGTGTAGGTGATTGTTGAGACATCTCAGTTTACCTTCTCTTAAGGGTCACGGTCCCTTTTGCTGCTTGTTGTTCGACTTCTCAGCAACAGTTGTGTCCTAAATTTTGTCCAGTTTGTAGTTTTTTATGGTAATAAGGCTAGTCTGGTACTGACTGTGCTATGTCTGCAAGCAGAGGTCTATTGCCACCTAATTTTTAAATCATGCATTTGGAACTTGAAAACTATATACTCTATGTTTCATAAAAAGCTCAACAAAGAGGAACAAGTATAATTCATGTCATTCTTGTTAGAATCAACATTCATGTGATGGCTTTAATTTATTTTTGTCATTGCACAGAGAAATATGTTTGATTGATGAAATACTTAGGAGTAACATTGGAGAACATATACTCCTTTATTCTCCTATTGGATGAAGGATGATGGTAAAATAACAGAGCCTTTCAATATATGAAAAACAGGGGCGCCTGGGTGGCTCAGTCTGTTGAGCATCCAACTCTGGCTTAGGTCATAATCTCATGGTTGGTGAGTTCAAGCTCCATATCAGGTTCTGTGCTGCCAGTGGATCTGCCCACGTCAGATCCTCTCTCCCCCCTCTCTCTACACCTCCCCCACTCGCGCTCTCTCTCCAAAAAATAAATATTTAAAAAAGATATAGAAAACAGTATTCTGCATGGTATTGGGTTGCTAATAAATCTATATATTATGTAAATTATGTTGCAGATTGTTCAATTATTTTGGAAATCTAAATTTGAAAATAAAATCTTAGCTAAATTCCAAATTAGTGCTGTAATAGTTGTGTCAATTTGTTGACTATTTTTGTTTAAAATTATAAAAGTTAAGTTTAATTCATTGGATTTTCCGGTACAATGTACACGTTCCTTATTGACCATTGTGTTTGGAAAGAGCACCTCCTGGACTAGGAGGATGTATTCTGCTCTGGGTGTAGCAGTCACGCTCCCTGACTGAGGCTGGTCTGTAACTGGGTTCTCTGTCCTTTCAGAACGCTGAAGCCTGGAACAATTTGTCAACTTCCTATATCCGATTAAAACAAAAGTAAGTACATCAGACAAATATGAAGAACTCATTTGAATGAATGAGTTTTTTCTTTTTTTTTTTTTTTGAATGAGATGTTCTTCTGCTGAGTGCTGAACATAGTCCTTCCTCCTTTTTCCCTTATCTATCCTTGTCTTTGAATTAGAATGACTTAATATAGCCAATTGAATTCTAAATGTAGTTTATTTCTTGAAAATACTTACCATGTAATAAAATAAGAAATATTATTTGGAATCTATATTTGATACTGAAGTCTTATATACTAAATTTCATTACATGATAAAAGCAAGCATGCCTTAATTGGTCAACTCCATTGATAGTTTCTTATTGATTGCTTGTTGTATACTAGATATTACTGAGAAATACAAGAATGAACCAACGTCTTCAGGAATTGTAGATTGAAAAAATAAAATATCACTGTATTATTTTAAAAATTGATTATCATTAAAAGTAGTTTGTGGTAGGGGCACCTGGGTGGCTCACTCAGTTAAGCATCTGACTTCTGCTCAGGTCATGATCTCACGGTTGTGATTTCGAGCCTTGCTTCAGGCTGTTTGCTGACAGCTCAGAGCTTGGAGCCTGCTTCGAATTCTGGGTCTCTCTCTTTCTCTGCCCCTCCCCTGCTCATGCTCTGTCATTGTCTCTACCAAAAATAAATAACACTAAAAAATTTTTAAAAGAAATAGTTATGTGGTAAATACCAAGTGGGAAATACAAAGAGAGCTATAGTAATAGTGATATTTGTAGAACACTCATTCTTTTTTTTTAAGTTTATTTATGTTGATAGAGATATAGAGAGAAAGTGGGGAAAGGGGACAGAGACAGAGAGATAATACCAAGCATGCTCTATGCTGTCAGTGCAGAGCCTGGTGTGGGGCTTGAACTCATGAACTATGAGATCATTATCCGAGCTGAAGTCTAGAGTCCATTGCTTAACTGACTGAGCCCCCCCATACGCCCCTAAAACACTCGTTCTATGCCAGACACTCTTTGTGGGTCCCAGAAGAGAAGAGGATTATGGTCTTGGCTCAGGGACACCTCTGAGGGAATGTTGGCATCAAGCTAAAATGTGAAGAATGGGTAGAGGGCACAGAGGAGAGCCTCTCAGGCAAGAGAAGTGTGAGCATATGCGGAGCAAGTAAGCTACACCAACTATAGATTACAGTGAGGTCTAGAGGGAGAGAGAAGGTTGGAGTCCAATGGCAGTGTTCTGATGATCTGACTAACAAGTTGAGACTATCCCGTAGGAAGCCAGAGATTGCAGTGGGTGTTGGGGGGTTAATTTATGAAGAAAGAAGCTTCTGGGGAAGATTTATCTGGTGGCAGTGTGAGGCAGACTGGAGAGGAAACTGGGGGCTGGGACCCGAGTCAGGAGACAGCTGCGGCAACAGTCTAGGCAGGAGATAACTAGTCTGCAGAAAGAAGGGGCTGATGCCAATTCGTAAAGGGGACAACCAACTGGCCGTATTGACTGGCCGCAGAAAACCAAGGAAAGGGAAGAGACAAGGATAGCTGTTGCCAGAGCTTTCGTAAGTGAAGGAAAGGATGGATCTCTTTCCATTTTCATTTGGCCTCAAGCTTAATTTAATTTTTCTTCATGGATTCACAAGATACTTCTGAAGCTATCGTTAAATCCACATTACGTTGAGATCTTGAAATGCTTCTGCTGCTCTTGGATGACAAACTACATAAATAAAGTACTGTCTTTTTCTACCACTGTCTTCGGAAAATAATATTATGTTCTTGATTGCAGCTGATTGTGTTAAAATTCCCTAGGGACCCTTCTGGCTTAAAGCAAGGGGCAGGGGAAATCCCTGTCATAGTTGTAGAGTGATCTCAGTGGGTTTTTTTGGGAACCCTGATAATTTTGTATGTAGTGAGGCTCTTGGTGCTCTACCTTGTCCAGGCCACTAACCCTAAGCATTTCCCTCTCTCTTGGACAGGTGCCTCACATTGTTCAACTTCTTTTTGACATTTTCTTGTCTTCCTGCAGCTACATAAGTAGGTTTTTGTGTAAAAGTGGGGTTGTAAGTTCAAAGGTGAATCACTGCTTTATTCTTGCCTCTTTGCTCTTTCCTTTCTTTGCTGCTGTTCCAGACATAGCTCAGTTTTGACTCATGAGATTGTTACTTCAGGGGTAAATTCTGACTGCTCCTCTCAGAAGAATTCTATCCATGCCTGTAAGGGACCCTTCAAGCCATCTCATCTGTCTCTTTGCTCTCTTGGGGTTCTTCACTAATGTGCCCTTTTCACTCTCTCATCTGGTCCCTTGGGCATCATGTCCCTACCAGTCCTTTGGGAAAATCTTCCGTCTTTTTGTATAACTTTGATAGTGCAGTGTCACAATGGTTATGGACTTGATAAGTCAATCCTGAACTGAAGAGCCTTGTGAAGAGGCCATCCTTACAGGAAAAGAATTCATGGCAAAAGCTTTGAGACCTGGAGATTGCGCTTAGAGGACCAGAGGACAAGCAGGAGAAGGGATAATCCTCCCGCCTGGGTTGCTGCCTGTTGAGTCCTTTGCCGGCAGGATGATGTCCCCCAGACCCACGTGGACAGGAGAACCGCAGTCATGGTCCACTGCTGCTGAAGACAGTTGCTGAGACGTGGGAGGTGGGCTCAGGGAGTGGAACAGAAAAAAGAAAAAAGACACATAAACACACACACAGACACACACGTGCACACACACACACACACACACACACACCCTCCCAAAACAGTTTAAGGCTGAATTTGAAGAAGTGTTACAGCGAGGGTACCTTCATTTTTAACTCTGAAGGTTGGTGGGCCAAGAGATAAGCCAATCAGTACTTTCTGTAACACTTTTAGGTTAAACTGTTTAATGTAGAGAATAAAAAAACTAAAGCTCAGTGAATGGGCTGTTAATTCAAAAGAACTTTATTAGAAGATGTTAATGTGATCACTATGGTAGGTGTACGATAAATTGATTAAATGATTCATATGTTAAATATTTGTGGGGAAAGTTACTGATAACATGGGCATACTTGTTTTCAAATGCTTCCGAGGGTGATTCTCAGTGCAGTGGCCTGGGATGGGTGACCAGAAGAATGTCCATTATCCCTTCCAAAATTTGCCTTGAAGTCATCGAGGAGGAGATGCCCTGTTGAAACACCACGGGGCCCAGCAAGGAAAGGGAGGTGGACCCTGTGGTCTTAAATTAACGAACTCACAGTGGCTTTGGAAAAGGAGATTGGTAGCGTGCATTTGACAGAGGCTACGGTAAACATCCAGTAAAACATTTATGGTCCATAAAGGAGCCATAGTGTTGTCCGGCCAGGAGAGTAAAGCCTTAAGAATCTTTTTGATGGATGAGATGTTTAACATTTAGAATAGATGACATGAAGTTCTGTTGATTTCTTTGTCAGTATCAAGTTTTTAATAGTCTTTTTCCCTTTTCTGAGGTGGCTTGTGTAAGACAAGGCTTACTGTATGGTTTGCTATACCTTTTCTATAAAACTACCTCGTCTCTCTTTTTTTTTTTTACTTTAATTGATTTATTTGGCTTTATATTTCTTTAGCGTATCTTTATAATTTGTTCATAGCATTCACTTTATGAATTTTTTTCAAAAAATTACTAATCTTTGTGCCATTTTCTTTTATTCTAGATGGAATTTAGTTAGACATTTGTCTGTTTTATTTATTTATTTTTTCAAAGAGCCAGGTTTTTGTTTTGTTAATCATTTCTACTCTTTGTTGTTGTTGTTTTTTTAAAAGATTTTATTCTTAAGTAATCTCTACACCCAATGTGTGGCTCAAACTCACAATGTCAAGATCAAGACTCACGTTGTCCACTGACTGAGCCAGCCAGGCACCCCTATTCTTTCTTTATATTACTTTCTTCTTTCTTAAGTTTATTTGGTATTTTTCTACCATACTAAGTTGAATGTTTTCACTAATTTATTATCATTTTTTGTAATAAATGGATTTAAGATCACAAATTTCCCTCTAAAAACTGCTTCAGCTATATCCTGCAGATGTGATATATAGTAACTTCCATTAAGTTTAAAGTATTTTGTACTTCCTTGATGAAATTTTTTAAAATTTATTTTTGAGAGAGAGACAGAGACAGAGACAGAGACAGAGACAGAGCACCAGTGGGGAAGGGGCAGAGAGAGAGGGGTGGGGGAGACACAGAACCCGAAGCAGGTTCCAGGCTCTGAGTTGTCAGCACAGAGACAGATTCGGGACTTGAACTTGCTAAGTGTGAGATCATGACCTGAGTTGAAGTTTGATGCCTAACTGACTGAGCCACCCATGTGCTCCTTAATGAATTTTTTTTTAATGTTTATTTGTTTTTGAGAGAAAGAGTGTGCAAGGTGGGGGAGGTGCAGAGAGAGAGGGAGATAGAGGATTCAAAATGGGCTCTGCATTGACAGAAGAGAGCCCAATGCAGGGCTTGAATTCATAAGCCTCGAGATCATGACCTGAGCCAAAGTCAGACACTTAACCAACTGAGCCGTCCAAGTACTAATATTTTGTACTTTCTGATATGAGTTTTTTTTTTTTACCCTCACTGTGGTTTCCTTTGTATTACGCGTGCATCTTTAAGTTTCCAGGCACATATTTTTTTAAGCTATTTGCTGTTGATTTCTTATATAATTTCAGAGAATATAGTCTGTATACTTTTAGTTTTACTTTTTTTTACACAAGCAACTAGTAATTTTTTTTCTCAATAGTCAGAAGTAATGACATACTTCATCACTTTCTGTTCTCACCATTGACGTGTATACCTTTCTTTCTGAATAAATTCCTTTTTTTTTTTTCAGTAAGAGAAGGTCCTTTAGTAGTTTTTATAAGATTGGGCCAATAGGTGTAAACTTTCTTAGTCATTGTACATTTGAAAGTGTTTGACTTTGCATTTACTCTTGAGTAGTAAGTTTCAGCTAGTTATAAAATTTTGGGCATGACAGTTATTTTCATGCAGTCCTTTAAATGTACTGTTCTGTTGTCTTCTACATCTTTTGTTGGTAATGAAATATCTGATATTCATTGTCATTCTTTTGTAGGTTTTTTAAATTTAATTTTTAATTTAATTTAATTTTTAAATTTTGTTTTAGAGAAAGGGCATACAAGCAGGAGAGAGGGGCTGAGGGAGAGAGAGAAAGAATCTTAAAGACTCCATGCTCAGTGTGGAGCCCAGTATGAGGCTTCATCACATGACCCTGGGATCATGACATGAGCTAAAATCAAGAGCCCAGTGCTCAACTAACTGAGCCACCCACGCACCCCTGGAGTTATCTTTGTTTTGAAATGCCATACAATATATCTGGGTATTGGTTTATCTTTATTTATACGGTTTGGTGCAAAAATATACTTTTGATCATAGAATTTAGGTCTTCACTTCTGGAAAATTCTCAACCATTATCTTTTCAAATATCATGTCCTGACATTTTCTGCATCTTTCCATTTACTCTGCGATGTCTATCAAATGTGTATTTGAACCTTACCTCTTATTCTTCCTTCCTTTATAACTCTTTTATATTATAATCTGAATTTTGTGTAGATTTCTCACTGTAGTCTTCCAGTAAGTTCATCAGTTCTCTCCTCATGTGCATTGTAGTTTTTTGTTGGCTTCTGAGGGTTTTTCAAAAATTTGTTTTAATGTCTCTTTCGATTCCAAAATTTCCAGTTGGTTTTTAGTTACATCTCCTTGTCCTTGTGGCACTTCTACCTGTTTTTGTTTTTGTTTTTTTTTTAACAATTTCTTGCTCCTTTTAAATTTAAAAAAAATGTAGGGAAATTTGAGGTGGCTCAGCATTGTTTAGGTCTCAAATTCTGCTTATCACATGAATGACTAAGGACTGACCGAAAGTCCACATTACATTTTGCACATTAAGCTATGGTTTATTTAGGTATGACTATTCATTATTATTCTCTTTAAAATCTGACCTTTAATAGAGTAAAAGCTTTTAGAACCTTACAAGAAGCCCTCAAGTGCAACTATGAACACTGGCAGATCTGGGAAAACTACATTCTCACTAGCACTGACGTTGGGGAATTTTCAGAAGCCATTAAAGCTTATCACCGGCTCTTGGACCTCCGAGACAAATACAAAGATGTTCAGGTAAGATATTCATATTTTGTCTTTTCAACTTGTGATGTTAATGCTTGATTATATGATTGTGCTGTTGACTAAATATGTATTTGGTTCTGGTTCTGGTTTCTGGCACAGAGCTCCAGAAACCTTTGGAATTTCCTAAGTGATGACAACCATAAAGGTGTCTTTTGTTGAGGTAATGAGGTGACTTTTGGAAAGCACCTAAGGATGGGGATGGTTGCCAGGGAGTCACCCACGTGATTAGCGGGTTGGAACGTTCATAACCTCCAGCCTCCCTCCCTTCATGACCTCCTAGGAGGGGGCAGGGTCTGGAGACTGAACTCAGTCGCCGATGGCCAGTGATGTGATCCGCTTGTGTTTGTGATTTTCTGTAAAAACCCCGAAGTGTGTGGTTTGAAGAGCTTCAGGCAAAGTAAACACCTGGAGGGGCAGGGAGAAGCACCAGGCCCTTCCCCACGGATTTTGCCCCATGCACCTCTTCCATCTGGCTGTTTCCGGGTTACGTCTTTTCAAAATAAACCAGTACTCTCCATAGTAAAACGTTTCTTGGAGTTCTGTGAACTGCTCCAGCAAACTAACCCACCCCAAGGAGGGGGTTGTTGGAACCTCTTAACAAAGCGCAGGTGGCCACCTGGGCTTGGAACTGGCATCCAAGGTGGGGGGCAGGAGGGCTCGGCACTTGCATGGGACTCAGACCTCAATCTGTGGGATCTGCTGTTCTCTCCAGGTAGGTCGTGTCAGGATTGAGTGTGTAGTGTGGGGAACTGCCCAGCCTGCACGCACGTGTGCACACCCATCAGGACTGGTGACCAGAATCATCTGAGTGATATGCATTGCTTCCTTGGCTACACACAGGAAAATGGTGTTGAACACATGTAGTATATAAAGTGAGTGTTTTTTTCTCTAGCTGAACATTCTTCATTACGTCTCCTGGCATTCCAATGTCAAATAAGTTCGTGCAGTCACAGACTGAAAGTTACTGTGACTCAGTTAAGAAAACCTGTTATGTGGTTTATGTACATACAGGCGGCTTGCGGGAACAAAATCAGATGATGTTTGTGTGATTTACTGCTTTGGTTGTCTCAGTGTAATAGCTGGAGCAGGTCCCGTTCTCATTTGTTCCCTCGTTGGACAAGCATTTACTGCATACTTTCAGACGTTATGAACAATAAAGAAATGAAGACTAACATTTTCTTTGCAGCGTTTAGTTTAATGGTCCTCTTGGTGAGATGAAGTCAGAATGGGTGACTCTAACACTGTACAAAAAGTCCCAGATCCTTTCAGAAAATTATGGGAGACTTGAAGCCACTGGGTTTGCCATCCAACAGGATGACATGTACAAGATCTTATGGTTTAATTGTAGGTCAAGCCTGTGTAAAGACAGGGCTGTGTAGGAGCCTGTGGGTTACAAAGTCAGGGTCCTTGAAAAGATAACACTTTGCCTGAATCAGTACAAGCTGTTTAAAATGTTGAAGCTGGAATTATGAAAAAAACCAAAGTGAAATCTAATGTATGTCAATACCTCAAATTTTATTACCTATTATTTGTACTCTAGCTGTGCCAAAATTTACCTTATCTGGGCCCTGTCATAGAGCGCCAGCCCTTGACGTATGCATGGCCTTGCCTGCTCAGCCAAGTTCCTTTAAGGCTCAGGTTCTAGGCCATTCACTTGAAAGATCTTTTGGCTTCGGGTAGAAACATACACCTACTTCCAGGACATATGTCAACCCCTTTGAATTAGTTTTCTTTTTCTTATTATACTTTTTTTGTCCTTTATAAATACCGTACCTTGACCTTCCATTTTAGAAAGAGGGACTTGAATTTTATAGATCCATTGAACCGCGAATCGAGGCATAGCAGAAAACTCTGCTCTGGACTGGAGCCCTAGCAGATCAGTTCGCATGGTTTCCGGCGCCCAGTACGTGTCCCGTTGACAGAGCTGAAATCCTCTGCTGAGGCCTTGCTTTCTCTTCTACACGGAGCCTGTTGACATAGGGCCCCCGTGAGGCTCTGAACGGAGCTCCACACGTCACTAACCACTGAGGATGGGGCAGAGATTTCAAAGTACTTATCTCTTGTTTACCTCAACTTAATTTTTTCAAGGATCTTTCTTCCCCAGAAAGTATTCTGTAAGCTGTTCTTAAAATCTCAGAAGAAGGTAAATAATTTATGTTGGTCGCTTATTCCATTTTATACTTGAAATAAATTCTAGGGGTTTTTTTTCCCTTTCACATTTTAAAAATGTGCATAAGACATTCAAATCCTATACTCCTCATTTAGACACCGCCGCTGGCCCGATTCCAGCATGCTTGAGCGTTACAAACTGTCAGAGCAGGAAAGGCCCGCAGAGGAGTCCTCGGCTCTGCTGGTGAACCCCACATGGGTCGAAGGGAGTGTGGAGCCCCCTCCTGCTGGTCTAGAAGGGCTGCTGCTCCGGTTGTCGGCCTGCGCGCCTGTCCTGCCGCCGTCGCTGCTGGGGATGGCCCGTCTTCCTGACTTGTCTTAGAATTGGCTCCTTGGCCAGTCTGACCCCATTAATCTTCATCACGTGTCTCCAATTTCCAACTGATCTGCTTTTTCTTTGGATGCAAGTGGGATTTCCCTTCCGAATCCATATTTTAACTCATGGCAATCCTTCATATCTGCTGAGGATTAGTAATAATTGACTTACCAGACTGGCTTTCTGGATTTTCCTGAGAAAATCCTGATCACTCTTCTATGCTCGGCACCCTTCGAGTTGGTTTTGTGTAAGGAGCCCACCCGACGAGGTCTAGGCCGCTCTCCTTCCATGAGAGATGGACTGGGTGGGAGCATTACTTCTTTTCCTGTGCTTCCCAAGGCGCATAAAGCAGGTCAAAGTGGGACGTGGTCTCATATTTATTGAGGGCTTATTTGTCTGGCTTGTGCCAGACGTGATTCTAAGCACCTGACAGTTC
Organism: Suricata suricatta; assembly: GCF_006229205.1. Lineage (NCBI taxonomy): Eukaryota > Metazoa > Chordata > Mammalia > Carnivora > Herpestidae > Suricata > Suricata suricatta. Next base: position 139,600,143 of record NC_043703.1, on the reverse strand, counting down.
TCAGCACAGCTTTAAGGGGTAGTTTTGTGCATTTGTGGCCTGTGTTGGACTCTGCAACATATGTATGTATCTTCCCTCCCACTTTTAAAGAAAATTATTTATTTATTTTTTTTAATTTACATCCAAGTTAGCATATACTGCAACAATGATTTCAGGAGTTTCTTTAATGCCCCTCACCCATTTAGCCCATCTCCCCTCCCACAACCCCTCCAGTAACCTTTTCGGTTTGTTCTCAATAGTTAAGAGTCTCTTATGTTTTTGTCCCCCTCCCTGTTTTTATATTATTTTTGCTTTCCTTCCCTTATGTATATCTGTTTTGTATCTTAAAGTCCTCATATGAGTGAAGTCATATGATATTTGTCTTTCTCTGACTAATTTCACTTAGCATGATACCCTCTAGTTCCATCCACGTAATTGCAAATGGCATATCTTCCCCCTTGTTTTAAGGAAACTAATGATATCAAACAAAATAACTGTTCAGAGATTCTTCTGAACACCTGTTACTTCCCCCTCATAGAGTTATCACGTCCTCAGGCTTTCCGCTGGCTTCGGTGTATCAGTGCGCCAGGTCGTCTAGCTGCCCCGCACCTGACAGGCCTGTATTTCAAAAGAAAGGCAAGATGAAAGTGTGAAACGGCTGCTTTCCTGAAGATGATGATTTAGAGTAAAATAGGTTCAGCCTTGATCTCCTGCAATTAAATTAGCCAGAAACGTGCTGGAGAATCTTACTTAGGTTTTTCTTCCATCCCTACTACGGTTCCTCTATGACTCCCAGCTTGGGAGTGTCCTTCTCTCTTCTCTCTGGAAGGAAGAGATTCCTGCACATGTCCTAAAGTAATACTGCTGTGTATGAGTGTCTGTGACAATGTGGGGAGGGCGGTGATATTTAGAATAATATATTGGTAGTCACAGTAGCAGATACCAAGGAGAAAACTCTGGTAAAACTAATCTGAGTGTAGTTAGTCGATTCTGAAGATAAAACTTTCAGTTGTTGATTTGGCTTGTTGTATACTGAATCCACTTCATTGGAATTGTCAGAACACATGCTCAGAAATCTTTCAGGAACCTTCTCTAAGAAAGAGTAAAGAGACTCACATAATAGTTTTTTATTCTGGGGAATTCTGACCAATTGTCAGTCAATACAATTCATTTTGAAGTAAAAATATATTTTCTTAAGTTTTTACTAAAGAACTAAAGAAGCAAAGCTTAATTAATGTATTACAAAGCATTACTTTTTTTCCTTCAATTTATATAGCCTCAGTTCTGAATGCATAGAGATACATTTTGAGCATTTTTCAGAAAAGGAAAAAAGTCTTAAAGGGAAAAAACTTACATGATGTGAATTGAGATGCTTTAAAAAATTTTTTTTATGTTTATTTATTTTGGAGAGAGAAAGCGAGACAGGGTGTGAGTGGGGGGCGGGGTAGAGAGAGAGAGAGAGGGAAACAGAATCCAAAGCAGGCTCCAGGTTCTGAGTTGTCAGTACAGAGCCCGATGCGGGGCTCGAACTCATGAACCACGAGATCGTGACCTGAGCCAAAGTCGGATGCTTAACTGACTGAGCCACCCAGGCGCCCCTGAGATGCTTTGGTTGAACTTTTATCTCAGATTTTTCAAACATATTTTGGTGATCTAGGAGCTTTTCACTCCTTCCAGCAAATCTAATTATTAGGAATGTGTACCCATGGAAAAATCATGTTCTGATTTCCATTTAAAATGTTCTAATCCTGAATGTAAGTGAAAATGTTTTGGTTTTCTAGAGAAAATTATTAGCATTTAGTATAAATTTATGGGCAGCCAATCAACAGCTGTTGGCAAGGATATGGAGGATGAGGATACGGAAGTGCACTGTTGATGGAAGTGCAAACCGGTGCAGCCACTGCGGAAGACAGTATGGAGGTTCCTCAAGAACATTTAAAAAAGAACTAGCCTGAATCCAGTAATCACTCAACTGGGTATTTACCTTAAGGATATGAAAATGCTGACTTGAAGGGATACGTGCAGCAGTGGTTACTGCAGCATTATTTACAACAACAAAATTATGGAAGCAACCTGAGTGCCCGTGGACAGATGAATAGGCAAAGAAGAAGTGGCATATGTAGATGCAGGGGAATACTATCCAGCCATAAAAGGAATGAACTCTTGCCGTTTGCAGCGACATGGATGGAGCTAGAATGTATTATGCTAAGTGAAATAAGCCAGTCACAGAAAGACAAATGCCATATGATTTCACTCGTTTGTGGAATTTAAGAAATAAAACACATGAACAAAGGAAAAAAAGACAGAGAGACAAATAAAAAAACGGACTTTTAACTATAGAAAATGAACCGATGGTTAGGAGAGGGGAGGGGAGATGGGTGGGAAGATGGGTGAAATAGAGGAGGGGGATTAAGAGCACCCGTGATGAGCACTGTAACATAGGGGGCTGTTGAATCGCTGTGTTGTCCACATCATCTATGGCCAGCTGATATTTTATCTCTTTTTCCCCTAATTCTTCCTTTGTTCCTCAAATTCAGAATATGAAACACACCTCCTTTTGTACAGTAGTATTTCATCTATATATGCGTAGTTCAATGAGTTTGAAATTTGTTTCTATAAAAGTTCAGTGTTTTTAGAACAATTCATGGCAGCTTTGGGCTTTCTGAGACTTTCTCCTATAGCCCCCCTGCCACACACTAGAGCCAGAACCGCGCCTGTTGTGAGACATAGTGCTTGTAGACAAAGCGCTTTGAAGATGTTGTTGTTGTTTTTTTTAATGTTTGTTTATTTCGAGAGAGAAAGAGAGCACATGCTTATGCACACCTGGTGTGGGGAGAGGGAGAGAGACACTCCCAGGCAGGCTCTGCTCTCCCAGCGCAAAGTCTGATACAGGGTTTGATTCCTGTGACCATGACATCCTGACCTGAGCCGAAATCAAGAGTCCAATGCTTAGCAAACAGCCACCCAGGCACCCCTAAACAAAGCACTTTGAATAGCATTTTTGAAGATGTCGGATCTTAAGGCTGTTTGCTTAATTGTTACATTTGGATTTGGAGACATATTACTGAAAACGTAACATCTAGATATAATGAGCAACTTGCTCAGGTCAAATTATCATCTGTAGCACTTTATAATGGAGGAATAGCCCCAGTGAGGTAATGTGTCCGGACCTGTTAATCACTTTCCTTAGGAGTCAGTGCCTTAGAATGCTGCCGGCAGTGTTCAGTGTCGGGCGGGTGTGGGTAGAATCGCTCTGTCGTGATGTAGTCATCGTGGAGGCAAAGTTGATGGCCAGTGATGGGCTCAGTCCTATTTAGCTTCATAGAATATTTCTGTCTGTCATTGTGCTTTATTACAACCAGTCAGTGCGGACCAAGACAATGGATAGATTGTCTGGAATATTTTTATCTTGCCAAAAAAATTTTACTTAATTTGACTCTGCACATTTGGTAACAGGTGTCTTTCAAAAAAACTCTGATATTCTTACATTTGACACTTTGTGACCTCATTCTATTTTAGTTGGCTTTAAAATTTTTTAAATTTATTTTTTCTATTTCTTTATAAATATGACTGTTGTCATTTAAATTGTTTCTGTCATATATGTATGTTCATGTGGAAATTTATATTCCTTTTAATACAGACACAGGATAAGCTAGCTACATATTATTCTTATTTTTCACTGTTTGTCATAAAGGAAGGAGTTCTCTGTATCTTTTCTCCTTTTTCTCTCTGTGCCCTAATTTTGACTAATGCATAGGCTAGTGAAACATAGGAATGCATTTCTATCATAGTGCATATTTATATTCATGTCTAGATCATATATATTTTTTTAGTTACTGTAAAACAAAATTCCTGCATTTAGTCTCTGTTCAGTTTTCCATGTATTTACTATTGTGAATAATGCCATCAGTATCCTTGTCGATAAAGCCTTGTGTATGGCCATACTTCTTTCCCAGGGTAAATTCTAACGTTGGCTTGTTAGTTTTCTTCTTTTTTCTTTTTCTCCTTCTCCTCCCCCTCCTCCTCCTCCTCCTCCTCCTCCTTCACTGATGACTGGGGCAATCATTTTGGGAAAATAATGTAAGTATTGCAGTATTATACCCCACTTGCTATTTATAAACGGAAGAGGAAGGGAAGAGGATTAACATGTATTGAGTGCTTGCTGTGTCCCGGACGCTTAACATGGGCGGTCTGTTATAGGCCCTCAGTACTTGAGGCGGACACTAAATATTTCCCATTTTACAGTGGACGAATGTGAAACATAGGGAAGTTATATAACCTGATCAGCTGTATAGCTAGTAGGAACCAGACAGGAATCCCATTTCAGGAGGCCTGTTTTTCTCCTTTGTGTCATGTTTTGAAGCCTATGGGGTGACATATTAAAAAATTCATTTCCACATTATATTAGTATGTGAACTATAGAGAACAAAAGTTTTTTTTTTTTTAATTGGGGTATAATTTACATGTATTAAAATTTTTGGATCTTGGGGCACCTGGGTGGCTCAGTTGGTTGAGCATCCGACTCTAGCTCAGGTCATGATCTCACAATTTGTGGGTTTGAGCCCCGTGTGAGGCTCTGTGCTGACAGCTAGCTCAGAGCCTGGAGCCTGCTTCGGGTTCTGTGTCTCCCTCTCTCTCTGCTCGCGCTGTCTTTCAAAAATAAATAATAAACATTAAAAATAAAATAAAATAAAATTTTTGGATCTTGAGTGTTGGTTGATGTATTTGGATCATTTCTATGTTCTCACGTAGCCACCATCCACAACAGGTGTGGACCATCTTCACCGCAGACGCTCTCTTATGCCCCTTTCTCGTCACTTGTGCCACCACCCTTTTCCTCCAGGCCAGGCAGCTGCTTTCTAATTTCTGCTCCATGGTTCAACTTTGCTTTTTCTTAAATGTCATTTACAGAGAATTCCACACTAGGTGTTCTTGTATACTGAAGTTGTCTTTTGTGTGGATTTCCTCTTGGTGCTTTCTTCGGACGGGAGAGGTGATGTTGGTGTGCAGTGGGGCGGCCGGCCAACCAAACAAATCCTGGAGCAAGTGTGGCTAGGTTTTACCTGGGAGAAAAGAGGGGTGGGAATGGATATATTTTATACAAACCGTATCTGTAAAGTAGGAATTATCTCCACTTGCTTGCGGAGGTTTCTGAGGCTCTGCAAGGTAAGCTAATAAGCCTGGTGTTTCATAACTAGCAAGTGGTAGGAAAGCCAAGACTTGAAGCCTAAAGTCTGGCCTATTTAACCTCAAGCCTGTGCATGCCTTTTCCACACTCTTAAGACTTTTTTTTTTCCCTCAAGAAGGAAAAAAAAACAAATATTAAACTGCCTACCTCACCGTAATAGCTGAGGCCTGGGGAAGCCAAGGGTCAGGGTTATCAGGCCAGGAAAGAGAGCAAGTTCTTTAAAGAGCTCCCAAGTGGAGCAGGGAGGTAGCCAAGCTGGAGGTGGAACATGGCTTCGTTCCTGGCCTGGAGCCCTCCTGGGCCGAAGGCAGTCCCGTTCCTTCCTGCTCTGAAGGCCTCCGGAATTCAGAAGGCCAACACCTTGTGCTCCCGGCCAAGATGTCGGTGAGACTTGGCCGAGGACTCCACGGCCAGCATGGGGGAAGGGGTAGTTAGGATTTTCTCCTCGTGGGGATTCTCCAGCCTGTACGGTGGGATCACTGTTCCTCTGTGTGAGGGACCAGAGGTGGCTCCCCAAGTCATTCTCTGCTTGCTGCGTCCCCCGGGCACGGTCCTGGATGGAGGCTGGAGAGGAGAAAAAGGCCGAGGATAGAGAATGGAATGAAAGTTCCATATGACCTAAATGAACGAGAGATGTGGGTGAGGGACTGGGAGGTCACTGTGGGGCATCTGTGGAGTAGCATTGGTTTGCGTAAGACGTGAGGAGCCGCAGGGCTGTTTATACTGATTAAGATGAAATCCCTCTAAGCATCCCGGCTTCACAAATATACGTGTATTATTTTATGATACACCAAATGAATTCCAAATGGACTCACTATATGCACAGTGTTTTTTCGTCTCATAAAAAAAATCAGGAATAGAAGTGGATACTTCCCAAATTTTCTGAACTTTAAAGCAATAAAAGAAAACTTGAAAGAATTGTTATGACCACATTTAAAAAGTATGTGACAGAATATTTGCAACAAGTAGGAAAGATAAAAAGCTAATAATACCCTTATTATATAAAGAGTTAACATCTGCCACAGGAATGAAATGTGACAGAACAGAGGATGCAGAAACAGACTCAAGTAAGTACGAGAATTTAGCCCATGGTAAAGATGACATGTTTATAATCTGTGGGACAAAAATAGAATTTTCAATATGTATTGGAATGGTGGGCCAAGTGTTTGGGACCAAAACCAAAGCTCTGTTTCACTGCTTAAACCAAAGTAAATTCAGATGGATAAAATATTTAGATTGACATGTCTTGAGAAACAGGATTCCGTTGTAGATGGAGGCGTAGGTTCTGGAGCTGGACTGTCCAGGTCTGCAGCCTGCCTCCGCCGACCACTGGCCGTGTGACCTTGGGGTTAGTCACGTTCGTAAGATGGGGGTGACGGTAGTGTCTGCCTCTCGGGGATTGTTGTAAGGATGAAGCAAGTTAATATACATGAAGGGTTTGGCACAGTGCCTGGCGCAGGCAGGTGTTACCAAGGATGGCTGCTCTCGTCGTCATCATCGTCATCATCATCATCATCGAAGTTAAAACCATAAAAGCACTAAAGGAAAATATGGTAAATGTTTTATAGGCTTAGGGTTGGAGAGACTATTTTTGATCATGCCACAACAGCCCTACTCCAGTAGAGAGATCTGGTATTTGAAGCTTCTACACCGGGGGAAAGAATGCCATCTGAGTGGGGTGCTAGAGGTCACTGTCCCTAGAAGGGACAGCCATTCGTGGACTGCTTCCTGAACTGAACCTGGAAGATGATTATAGAAGCTGGATAGGTGTGCTGGGGAGAGGCTGTCTCAATGATCTCAGTGTGTTCTGGGTCTTTCTACTTCAGGCTGCTGGATTGGTAGCCTGCGGCCACTGTAACAAATTACCTCAAACCTGGTGTCTTCAAACAAGAGAAATATGTCCTCACCATTCAGTTCTGGAGGCTAGACCTGAGAATTCAGGGTGTGGCAAGGCCGTGCTCCCTCTGAAGGCCGTGGGGGACGATCTTTCCGTGCTTCCTCTGGCTGCTGGGGGCTCCTGGCGCCTCCTTGGAGGGTGGTGGTATCGCTCCCGTCTCTCCCTCTTCACTTACCTCTGCGCCACCTTTTCTGTGTGTTCTCTCCTCCTAAAACAACACTGGTCATTGGATTTAGGGTATACTTTACTCGGTTATAACCTCTTTTTTTTTTTTTTTTAACCCGAACCCTGGTATAACCTCATCATTACTAATAATGTCTGCAAAGACCCTGTTTCCAAATCAGGGCACATTGTGAAGTTCTGTTTAGACATGAATTTAGGGAGGACACAGATTTACCGCAGCTGCCCCGCCACAACTGTTACGGTCCTTTTCCAAGAGAAAGCAGTGCCTCTGAGGTTGTAGAGACGAGGGAGCACCAGCACACACGTCGTTAGTAGCTGTAGTGATAGCAGAGGTGACACGGACAGACATACACCGTGGGAAGGCCAGAGAGACCGCCACTAATCGTGCGGAGGTCTTGCCTTTGGCAAACAATGCCAGGTGTCTGAACATTTAGAAGTGACAAAAGAGAGAGTAAGAAGAGAGAGGGAGTTGATAGAAAACTAATAAAGCTTTTCAAACAGAACTTAGTCGTATGGAGTATGGACAGAGAAGACTGGAATCCCATGCCATGGTGGACAAAGTAGGATTTCTCTTATATTTAAATGTTCCCAGTCTAGTGTAGTTAGTATACAGCATTATGTTAGTTTCAGACATACAGTGTTCAGCACGTCAATACATCACCCGGTGCTCCTCACAGCAAGGGCCCTCCTCCATCTCCATTGCCTGTTTCAAACCTCTCCCCACCCATGTCCCCTGCGGTAACTGCCAGTTCTCTATAGTTAAGAGCTTGGTTTCTCTCTCTCTCTCTCTCTCTCTCTCTCTCTCTCTCTCTCTCACACACACACACACACACACACACACACAAACCAGGATTTCTAAGCAGGATCCATTGTTAGGCTTCAGAAGATCGTGATATGACCTGCAGCACTGTGAAAAAGTCCAGTGTGTGTGGAGAGGCTTCCACACTCTCGTTAGATCCACATGGAGACCCATGGGGGTCCAGAATCCCAAGGAAGTAAACACAGACTAAAAGTATCTACTGAAGAGGTAGACTGTTAGGATTTGTTTTCAGATAAAAAGTCTTGTTGGTCCTCTCCTCTCATCGCCGAGGATTAAAATATACCTCTGTAACTTGTGTTGACATTACAAGTGGGAAAATACTACTGGATGCATGCATCGGTGGCTCTGATTTTTGAACGTTCACTGTGTTGTCCAACACATTCACGTTCCGGGCAACTCACGCCTCCCCACTCCCCACGACGTTTCTCTGTGGCTCCTTAGCTCGGGAGAAGCGTCTTCCCACAGGGCCTCCACTTCCCCCCTGCCAGCCTCTTCGGAGCCCATGCAGGTCAGGCCTTACCTCCCCCAGGCCACTGAGCCCGGCTGGGACACTTGTCAGCCCTCAGGTCCCTCAGCCTGTCAGCGGTGTTTACCGCCACAGCCCTCACCCTCTCCTCGAAACACTTCCTGCGCTTGGCTTCCAGAACTTTACGTTCTCACCGGCTGTGGCTTCTTCATCTCATCTGCACACCGCCGTTCTCTGTGACGGCCGCTCCAGGCCAAGGCCCCACCCTGATCTCTTCCCCACTTATGCCGCGACCCCTGGTGTCGCACGTCCCCTTGGTTTTCCTTCTTCTCTTTCTGAGGGTGTGTATTACGAAAACAAGGTACAAAGTTTTCTCCCACAAGGCCGTTTAATTCTTTCCCGCGTAGGCTCTTCATTTTGTTTATTTCGTTATGGTTGCACTTTCAGATGTCTTCGTTTTCCCCCGTCGGCTCGTACTCCCCTGGTGATACGGGCTTTGCACGGGTAACGTGTGCTAACGCGAGCCCAGGACCTAAGTGGCGCCCTTTCTCGTGAGTCTGGGCCCTCGGGGAATCTCACCCCTTGGTGCACCTCACCACCGCCCCCTCCCACCACCGCCAGGGAGCCTGGCTCCTCACGAAACCTCCCTTTTCTCTGCTGGGTGCTGCTTTCTCCCAGTGCCCATGTTCCTGGGTAGCCCTCCAACCTCAGCAGGTGGGGGGCCAGCCAGGCCGCTGGGGCCTGATGCCCTCCGCTTCCCACCCTGCCTGGCCCTCTGCCCTGCTGTACCCCCGGGCCCGGCTTGCCCTCGGCTGGCGCTGCTGCGCGTCCATCTCTCTGGGCTGGCGGGTAGAGCAGCTCACTGGGAACCTTGGCACCCGGCACTCCTCCGCCCTCGGCTGCCCTTCTCCCCTGTGTCAGGGCCAGCCAGGTGCTGTCTCCCAAGGTTTATCGTGTGTTTGCTGTTTCCACCTCCTATTCGTCAACTTTCTACTTTCTTAAGCAATGTATGGACTTGGGGTCCAGAAAGAGGAGCTAGCAATGGGTTAGTCCCTCAGCTTCTGGCCTGTGTAATTTCCATAATGATTAACAGTAAGGCTGTTTTCATATTGGAAAAAAAGAGGAAAGAAAATGTTTAAATATCGTTAAGAGGAAATATGTTTACTTAGCAAATTAGCAAACACTTAGAGATTTAAGTTCACTAACAATAAAAGAAATAGAATTCAGTATAATAGCTGCATATCCCTCTGGTAGAGCAAAATACCAGGATTTAATTTTTTTTTTTAAGATTTTTAGTTTTTTTCAGTAATCTCTATCCCCATCATTGAGCTCAAACTCAACCCCGAGATCAAGAATCACAGGCTCCGCTGACTGAGTGAGCCAGGCGGCCCCTGTTCCTGGAATCCCAACCCAAGAGAAGTTTCAGTGTGGAAAAAACTTCAGGCACAAAGATAGGCATTGAGGTGTTACTTATAGTAATAATAACAACACTGGCTGCCACGGAAGCAGCCTGTTTATCTGACTGTGGGGAAATTGTTCAATAGACTCCAGCCTGTCAACCCAGTGGAATATTTTGAATCTGTTAAAAATAATCTATTTTAAAGAGTATATGAAAACATGAAAAAATACTATGACATAATGTTAACTGAAACAGGTAAGGTAAGGCAGTTTACTTAGTATTAAAATTTTACACGTAGTAAAAAAAAAATGAGAAGAAATCCACTGCAGTGTTCATAGTGCTTGTATTTGGGAATTTCTTTTCCCTTTTTATTTTTTATTGGCTCTGATGTCTTGAGAAAAAAAACCAAATAAAACTATAGAAACCTGTTTGGTTTTGGTTGATTCAAGATTTGGCAAAGAAGGGGTGCCTGGGTGGCACAGTCATTTAAGCATCCAATTTCAGCTCAGGTCATGATCTCATGGTTTGTGGGTTTGAGCCTGCATCGCGGGCTCCGGGCTGACAGCTTCGAGCCTGGAGCCTGCTTTGAGTTCTGTGTCTCCCTCTCTCTGCCCTCCCCCACTCATGTGTGCGATCTCCCTCAAAACAATAAAGATTAAAAAAAATTTTTTTTAATTTGGCAATGAAATGATAATGTAATGATCAAAGTTACTAGTGCACATATTTCATAGAAGGGAAAATTTTCCAGTGTAAAAGAATTTATTATTAGAAAGGAAGAAATAACAGAGGAGTAAGGAAGTTAATACAACGAATGTTTGAGAGCAGGATCCAGGACTAGGACTGCAGGTTCACACCCAACGCCACCTTCCCCAGTTACGTGACCTTGGACAAGCTACTTGACTTCTCTGTGCTCCGGTTTCTTCATCTGCAGAGTGCACATAACAAGAGGACCTTCCTCATAAGACTGTTAGGAGGGTTAGATGTGTGTGTCGAGGCCCTGGTGCTCACACATGCTCATATTCTCTCTCTGTCTGTCTCTGTCTCTCTCTCTCTCTCACACACACACAGTCCTGGTAAGGGTTATCTACCATTATCATTGTCTTCTCCATCAAAGCTCAGGAGTCAGCTATCACTGGTGTTCAAAACTCCTCTCTGCACCTCGCTTGCTGGGGGGCGCAGAGAAAGTACATTTTGCCTCTCTTGCCTGAGTGTATTTGCAAAGTACGGATAGTAAAGTCCCTGTGTCCTGGGGTTGCTGTAAGACTGCAGTGAGATCAGGTTGGTCACGTGCTTAGCACATAGTGATGCTCACATCGAGAAGCAGTGAGAAGGTACTGAAAGCTAATGCCACATGGGAGATTCTGTTTTTTCTGTAGGTCTGTTTGAACCATAGGAAATTTAGAGGCACGATGGGTGAGTTAGCTGTGAGGGGTTTGCTGTCCACTTCTGATGTAAGGAAGTTGACGGTCAACAAATATCCTAATACTTTATAGGATTCTATTACTTTACGGTTTTGAAGCTCTCTGCATGTGTGTTGCCTCCTTCACACGAGGACTCTGTGACGTAGTAGGCAGAGGACCCGCCCTCGTTACCATGTCCACCAGGGGTGTGGCCACGCCCCCTTATTTTAGATGGACTTTAGCGACTGATTCTGTATATCTTCCTCTGTACCCTGGATCCAGCTGGTCTTGAATACTTGGTGTTTTAGGTAGATGGGACGTCTAGTACTTTGGACATAAAGTTCTTTGTTTCTCCGTCTGAGCATCCCATTCAAGTGGCCATATCTTGGATTCTGTTTTCCCAAGACTTGTTCCATCTCTACATTCTTCCACTTCAATATTCTATTCTCCAGCCGCTTATTACATACTTAATAATTTATTATTTTCACCAGTTACTAATAATTTATTCTTAATAGCTCATTTTTAGTTAGGTTACGTTTACTTGTTTAGCTTTTTTTCATTTTTGATTATGCAAAGGAATGTAATGCTGGTAGACGTCGTAGACTACCCAAAAGGAAATTGTGTTGTTTGGTGAATCATTTAATCAGAGAAATTCTATTGCAGTAAACTTTGCTGCTTTTTTAAAAAGCTTATTTAGTTATTTGGGGGAGGGAGGGCAAGAAAGAGAGAGAGAGAGAACATGTGCATGTGAACAGGAGAGGGGCAGAGCAAGGGAGGGAGGAAGAGAATCCCAAGCAGGCTCTGCACCATTAGCAAGAGCCTGACACGGGGCTCGAACCCTTGAACTGTGAGATCATGACCTGAGCTGAAATTAAGAGTCAGACGCTTAACCAGCTGAGTCACCCAGGTGCCCCCCATCTTTGTTCCTTTTAAATTAAAAATATTTACTTCGTTCCTTCTTTTTTTTTTAACACATATTTACTGTCTAATCAAGAGTTTGAATATGTATTAAAAGTTACTGTTTTTGTAGTTGGTCTGGATACCTAGAATGTGATTTTTCTTACTAGTTTGAGGAAAATCATGCTATTTGTAAAATTAATGGTTTTTTAAAAATAATTCTGTAATCACTATAAGAGCACTTTTTAAGATTATAAATTAACTCTATTTGTTAATGGATTTTAATAACTCTGTTTTTCCCTTTAGGGCATGGGACTTTATTAATTACAGGAAATAACTTTTTATTTAATGCTTTACTGAAGTATAGTATACATATAGAAAACTCTACAGACCATAAGTAAACATAATTTTCACGAAGGGAACACACCTGTGTCACCAGCCCCGGAACATGAGTCAGATCATTACCGGCCCTCCCAGAGCCCTCACCACCCACCTTTTAGTCCCTAACCGCCCCTCCCCCATGCCAAGGACATACATTTCAAGTAAAATCTAATAAATGAATATTCATGTTGCCATTGTTTTGGTTGCCTCTTTTCTGATCTTGGAATGTATTCTTGCCTTTTCTGTTTTTAAATTAAATTCTTATTTTATTAAAATAACACATACATCTATATGAATTAAATAATCGTAAAAGGCTTATAACAAAATGTAGCAATTTCCTGCTCTACCCCTTGCTAGTCCTCAAGATCCTGCTCCCCAAAGGGGTAAATAGTATTTAGTACATACTATTAGTATTCCTTTTGCCATTTGCACATTTCTGTATTTTGTAAGTTACATACTGCTAGTTTTTATTAACCAAATTTAGGTATTATCTGTTGACTTCCTATTATAGTAAGCAAGGACCTAACTTCCTTATATCAGCATCTCTGCTGCTTCTTTTATCTTAATATATTTATATTAAATTTTTTGGTTAAATGAATATTCTCTATTTTTTCAATATAATTTGTTGTTAAATTGCCTTCCATACAACACCCAGTGCTCATCCCAACAAGTGCCCTCCTCAGTGCCTATCACCCACTTTCTCTGCTTTACACATAAAATTCAAAATATTACAGGATACTATGATTGGTAGGTGGGTTTTTTTTTTTTTTGCTCTTTGGTTTTTATAATGTTATTAATAATTGCCTTGGTTTTCTTAGTTTTTTTCTCTCTCTTTGTACGCCTCTTGTCTGAAATCATAATGTCTCCTATCCTCCTTCTGGCATTTGGTCTGGATACAGTCACTAACCCTTGTTATTGCTAAATCCAGTGGAGTCTTCTAGCCCTAGACTGGCGTAGGAGACTAACAGCTTCCTCTTCTTTGGTTTCCATAACATCACTTTCTCCTGTTTTTCTGAATACCCCATTTCAGTCTCACTCATGCTATAGACCTCTGTTAATCCTCTCTTAAGTGTGTGTTTCTTAAAATTCTGTCTGGGAGTGCTTGGGTGGCTCAGTTGATTGCACATCTGACTCTGGACTTCGGTTCAAGTCATGGTCTCACAGTTCATGGGTTCAAGCTCCACATCGGGCTCTGTGCTGACAGCATGCAGTCTGCTTGGGATTCTCTCTCTCTCTCTCTCTCTCTCTCTCTCTCTCTCTCTCTCTCTCTCTCTCCCCCCCCCTCCCCTGCCCCTCCCTTGCTTGTGCACGCTCTCTCTCTCAAAATAAATAAGCTTAAAAAAAAAGATTCTATCTGTAATCTGATTCTTACCCAAAAAAATCTCTTAAGGCAATAATATCTGCCATGGCCATGACTGACTTCTGTTATCTATTCCTGCTTACAGAACTTTCTTCTAAGCTCCAGATCCAGCCATATATCTGGCCATTGAAGGAACATGCAGATAGAGAGGCTATGAAGACATTTGTCATTGCTTCCATTCTAGTTCAAGGTCCCACTCCCTTCTTGTGACATCTGCATATGAATTGTGTAGGGGCTTTGGTGTTTGCCTGTCTATAGTTCCCTTCCCCCCACCCTGCTCCTGTTCACATAGACACGCCACTTCCTTACCCTTTACCATTTCCTTCACACACCACCAAATACACACACACACACGCACACACTCTCTCTCTCTCTCTCTCTCTCTCTCTTTCTCCAACTTTTCCCCTCTCAAACACGTGCACTGCCACTTTCCATTTTTATTGGCAAGAAGGCTAAAAAGTTTCTCTCCCCCATTGTCTCCTCGTGTAAGTAACATGAAGAAATAAAATATTGGGCCACTTGTCAGATCCTGAGAAAGCAAAGTATTTTACTGATTTAGGATGCTTCATTTGTACTTGATAGTAACTATTTTAATAGACCGTGTCTTTTAAAACATTTTAATCCTTGAAATGTTTAAAAAATGATCACCTGTTGGTCGTGCATATAGTAGTAGTTCATATAGTCTCTTCTCCCCTGCTACTTTCAGATTTAAAGCCATGAATGGGAGGGATTATAATATGAATTTTATTACTTTCAGAAGTAAAAATACACGTTTGGGATTGTAGTGTGAATTTGCAGGTGAAGATCTTGTCCGAACCAGAAGGAAAAAGCTCACCTAAATGTTCTCCAGTTCAGTTTTTTTTTTTTTTTGCTATATGTGATTAGGGCCATTGTCTGAGCTTACATTCCTAAAAGCTGCAGGTGTCCATCAGATCATTCAGAGAGAGCACTCAGATTGAGAAGAGAGGGCCATTGAACCTGTGAAAGAAGAGTCCCCGAAGGAGCCTTAAAAGGGAGTCCAGAGAGGTAGTCAGTATGCGATTCTAGAAAATGGTTCAGGATTACTTGACTTTTATTTGTGAAAAGTGTAAAGGTCAGGGTGGCTTAGTTGGTTAAGCATCCAACTTCAGCTCAGGTCATGATCTCACAGTTCATGGGTTCAAGCCCTGCATCGGGCTCTCTGATGTCAGCTCAGAGCCTGGAGCCTGCTTTGGAATCTGTATTTGTCTGGGTCTGTGTCTGTGTCTGCCGCTCCCCTCCTAGCCCTCTGTCTCTCAAAAATGAATAAAAATGTTTAAAAAAATCTTTTTAAATAAAAAGTATAAAGGTTTTCCAACAGGTCTCCAGGTTTTTCACTATTATTGTCATTGATGATGGTGATGGTAACCCTTTGTTTTTTGTAATTTTTTGGTTGTTTTTGGCTTACCAGTTTGTTCTGTGCATTTTTTTAAGGTCCTTAAAATTCTGGTCAGGGCAGTGCTCAATGGGATGACTGATCGAAGTGGAGAGGTTGCAACTGGCCTCACAGGAAAGCTGCGGGAGTTACTTGGCAGAGTGACTTCAAGAGTGACAAATGATGGAGAAATCTGGAGGCTGTATGCCCAACTGTATGGAAACGGGCAGAGTGAGAAGCCTGAGGAAAATGAAAAGGTAAGTCCTCTTCCAGTCCTCCTGGGTGTTTGCCTTTTGCTTGAATTACATGCGGGGGACCTGCTTCTCTTATGGCTGGAGGCAGAGCTAAATAGCTTGAAAGGGAGGCTTGATATGCTCAGCTATTGATAGATACGTCCTCCGTCTTGCTTCAGAATCTTTATCATAAGTACTTGAAATTGCAGACAGGTTAAGACTTGTAAGCATTCATCTTTTCTCTTTTCGTGGCTTTTTCTTACACTGTTGTTCTCTGCTTTCTGCAAAGGGCTCTGTCTGACCTGCTCCCTGTAGAACAGCTGTCCACAGTATTTACCCTGCTGCCCTTTCCCCAGGCCCCTTGCTCAAGACTCGCGTAGATGGGCTCAAGGACAGAAGAGCATTCAGATCTGAGACGCGGGCCATGGAAGGGAAAAAGAAAAGGAACCAGATAATATTGGAGGAGAGTTTTTAAGTCTAAACACAAAATGCTTTACAAAGGTCACCCGTCTCCTTTCTTGAAAGTGCACCAGAACACCAGTTACACTAAGTAATGCCTTTGGCCTCTATCTTAGAACTTAAAGGAGCCCCCAGGGTTTCTGAGGTTGAAATAACTGTTTTCTGTTCTTTTCAAACCATTCACAACAAATCACATGTGCTCCTTGCTTGAGTTTGGAACTTGCGGCAGGACAGCTCATCGGTGGGATGGCTAACCGTCTCTCCTCCCTGCCCGCCCTGCTGGCTCTGCCATTGCCTGTCTGCCCAGAGAACACGACTGACACACGCGCATGCACACACTCCTACTTGCTGTCCTTTCATTTCTTCTCAAATTACGCGGCCTTGTGCATGCGGGACCCAAGGTAGTCTGAAGTCTCTCTTCTGTGACTTCTCCCTCAAGAGTCTGCAGAGATGGAGCTGTGAAAGTACTTCACATTTCTGTGAGTACACACACCTATAAGTAATCCCGTAGTTGTCCCCAAGTTCATGCCTCATTTTCCAAACGGGCCTCATAAGCTGATGGCTGCCAATCCTGAGGAAAGGTGTGCACCCTTCTTCGAGATTTCCAAACCTGGCCTTTCTGTTTTTCTATTGGAGGGAAGTGTCTCTATCCAGGTACATCCATCTGGTTGCTTTTAATTGCTTATTGCTGTTGGGTGTGCATCTTCTTTGATGAGAATTGTCAAGACTGTGCTGCATGACATTGGACGCTGTTTTCAAGTTGGAATTAGTTCCATATGACTTCCAGGAAGCCGGGTTTGAAATGTGAATTGTACTTGTTATTCTGAAGTTGTTCTTTCTCTGTCCTCAGGCGTTCCAGTGTCTCTCCAAAGCATACAAGTGTGACACACAGTCCAGTCGTTGGGAGAAAGATATGACCTCATTTAAGGAAGTGGTTCAGAACGCCATAGGACTCGCACATGGTATTTGATGTAACGTTCGATATCCCTGCCATGCTTTAATGTATTCTTACTGGCAAAGTATTTGTCAGAAGTGAAGTCCTGTTATAGATAACAGATTATTTCATTGCATTGGAATTGTTGTATTTGGTTCAGCAAATCTTTCTGAGACCAGCTACTGTGTAGTAAGCACTTTAGTAATCTGAACAATTAGAGGACGGATTAGTCTGCGGGGGAGAGACTCGAATGCTGTCTGAGTAAATGACAGGTGGTGGGGGCTTTAGGTACGTGAAATACCCTTCTTCACGGCACACAGAGTCTACTTGTGGCTATGCAGTAGCGAGGAAATCTGCTGACATTTGCTGACTCATATTCTTCCTTTATAAATGAAAATACCATCCGAAATACATAGATTACTGGAGTATAGAGCAATGTACAAAGAGCTATGGCATATACAAAGGAAATAAAAAATATAATTCTATCCCTGCCTTTGGGCGATTTAGTGGGTGATATCTGGGGGGAAGGATAACCTCACATATAAAGTTGTATGCCTATTGGGTAAATATATTCCAGATAAGGCTCCTTTTAATTGTTTGCATGAATGTAAAATATGCCAGTTAAATTTAATAATACATTGCTATATCTATAATTGAATATGGTTGTGTGAGGCCCTGGAAATACAGTTCAAATAAGATGATGAACCACAGTGTTAAGAACTGGATCACAGGGGAGGCGCCTGCGTGGCTCAGTCAGTTAAGCCTCCGACTTCAGCTCAGGTCATGATCTCACGTTCGTGGGTTTAAGCCCCGCGTTGAACAGCACAGAGCCCCACTGACAGCGCAGAGCCCGGAGCCTGCTTCTGATTCTTTGTCCCCCTCTCTCTCTGCCCCTTCCCCTCTCATGCTCTGTCTCTCTCTGTATAAAAAAAATTAAAACATTAAAAAAGATTTTTTTTTAAAAACTAGATCACAGGGACTATGAACCTAACCTAAAGTCTTCCTGTAACTTCAACTATTAATACGGTAACAGGGGAGCCAACAAGAGACCATAAAAAAGGTAGACCCTTGAAATCAGGGAGACCTCAATGCCAGGATTAGTTCCACCACATAGTTGATAGGTGGCATTGGGTAAATGACTTAACTTCTCTCTGCACCTGAGTTCTCTCATCAGTAAAATGGGGGGTAACACCTACCTATGATTGTTAGGAAGTAAATGAAAACATATACACATGATTTAAATGTTAATCTCTTACGTTCTCCTTTCAGCACTGTCCTTCTGGAGCAGAGGATCTGAGCTGTATGATAAGGCATTCAAAACTAAAAAGAGAAAAACGAACAAGAATAATGTTTAATGTGCCTCTAAAGAAGTCACAGAACATTCAGACAGTTTAGAAATGGGCTTAGTAGTTAATGATTCTACTTCTGGTCTTTGATATCATTGAAAGAGGATATAAATGTCCAGTTTTCTGGGCTGTCTATAGCTTGGCAGATCGGGTAGATGTGCTGCTCTCTGTCTGAGTGAAATTCAGAGTAGATAAGGTGGAGGTCATTGCTGATAGACCCATGGAATGTGGCTACAGTTAATGTGGCTTGTGTTGGCCTCATTGTGGGTGGGCTTAGATGGAGTTCATTTCTTATGCCTTTGACCTGTATGGATATGGTACCAGGTTTGGGGACCCCCATACCCATGTGTATTATGTACATAATTATAGCAAGGTGCAATCTCTTTAGAAGAATTTATCTTATCTACTTCAAATTGCCAACCCTAAACATTTCTTTGAACAGCTAGCTTTGTAACAGTCAAAGCCAAGATATTTTCTGTAATCACTAAGTGTTGCTATTGAATCTGTCAAGTATAAATGCACAAGTTAAAGAAATAAGTGCTGCAGGAAAGAAATCTTCATTTTGTATCTTAAAGTTGGTTCGAAACTATTTTGGGCACTGTTTTTCATCAGGGCAATAGTGGGAGAAAAACAAGTGTCTGTTCTTTTAAAATCCCTTTTACTTTAATGATTTAGGTGTCGGTTCCTCAACAACATTTTAAGGGTAGTTGAGTGATGCTCAGCTTTAGTTTCTGGTGATATTTTAGACTGATAAAGATAAATGTTTACCATTCCTTTGTTGCTTTTGTATACCAGTGCTCAAATGAGGATGAACTGGATTTCTCTTCTCTTGTCTTCTCTTCTCTTGTCCACCTTGCTCAGTTCTGAAAAGGAAATGTAAGATTAAAAAAATAATCTCCACTTAGTTTACTCGTTTGGGTTGCTATTTGTAAGTGTAGCTATGCACTTCAGAAGGCTGGAGAAGACATTACACTGTCTACTGGGGTCCGAGACCTTTCTATAACAATGTTGTCATGTTGGGCCCCTTTGTCTTGTTTGGGGACAGTTCATTTACAGCCTCTGCTATTCTGTTTTCGGGGAAAGTTTGCTCAGAAGCTGGTTCCTTCTTTGCCATCCAGGAACTTTTAAAATAATAGTTCTGCATTCTAACTACGGTCTACCTGGAGAAAGCACTGCTGTCTTGGATTTCCTAGTCATTTGAAACATTTTATTTCTCTCCTTCTGGAGCACGTCTTTGTCTCTAATGCCTTTTGGAAGTGGGATTGAGGAAGGGGTCTAATAGTGTTTGTCTTTTTGCTCTATTTTTGTTTTGTTTTTCAGAATGAAAATAAAGATTTAAAAAAAGAATCACGGGGCATCTGGGTGGGTTAGTTGGTTAAGTGTCTGACCCTTGATGTCTGCTCAGGCCATGATCTCATAGTCGTGAGATCAAGCTCTGCATTGGGGCTTTGTTCAGGGTGTGGAGCCTGCTTAAGATTCTCTCTCCCTCTCTCTCTCTCTCTCTCTTTCTCTCCTACCCCTTCCCCCTTTGAATTTTTGCGCTCTCTCTCGCTCTCGCTCTCAACAACAACAACAACAAAAAGAATCATGGCCTTTTCTGATCCATTCCTAGGTATTTAACAGCCCACGTCCCTCAGCCACGGCAGTCAGGTTTTCTGCTACTAAGGGACACAGACATCATAATCCTCACTATCTCCAGGTTAACTGTGCCCTTTAAAAATGCGTTGAACATTGTTGACTACGGTGCATTCTTCCAACCCTTAACTAAGAAATGTCAAAGTCTAAGTATTATTTTGAAATGTGAATGTCACACTTGGTTCTCACCAACCATGGAAGATATTAATTAATGATAAAACAGTTTTTTGCCAGGCACAGGCAGCCTCCACCAACTGATGAGAGTTTGCATGCTAGAAAGACGCCTAGTCCCCATGCCTGGTCTGAGACCGAGGGTGCTAAGTAGACTTGCACTGTCGTACTGGTTAGCGTAGTTTTATAACTGGATCTGGGTATAGGCCTGCCTGTAGCAGCATAATTCAGAAGAACAAAAACCAGAACCAACCAGTGGAGAGTTGTCAGGTGTATTTTTAAAAAGCTCCTCACTCGTTCTTATAAAGCTTTCCTAGCCAGGCCTTCCGCTAGCAAGGGTTATGCTCACTTGGTAATTTCTCGTTTTAGGAAGAAATGGGCTCTCCGGCCTGTGAGTCCTTTATAGGGACTTGGTGCCCTGGGAAGCTACACTAAGATCTGCCATAACTGGTTTTGCCCTCCGTGGGCACCTTGTGTTCAGTTAGTTTGTCTCTTTTTGCCTGACTAGTGTGTGTTTGTGTACGTGTGTGTGTCTGTGTTTAGGGTCTCTTCCCGATGGCTTGTAACTTACCGTGCTCGCCTCAGCAGCACATATACTAAAATTGGACCGATGACTTGTAACTTACCAAAAATCACCTATTTTCCTCAAAATTCTCCTTTTAGCAGTAAGTGTTAAGAAGGATAATGGAGAGAATTGTGCACATAATTATTGTCCTTTTACCAAAATAAAAACTGTCCATGTAGAAATATTTCTAGAGTCTGTACTATAAAATCCCAATTAAGCAATTGTTTTTTGTAGCTGTAAATGATCATGACCAGTATTTAATGCATGTTTTCTCCCCTGTTTATTTGTCAGTGGCTATAAAACACAGTAAAACCAAATCCAGCCCCCAAGAGGCCGTACAGATGCTTTCCTCAGTTCGACTCAATTTACAGGGCTTGTTGTCCAAAGCAAAGGTAAGAGTGAAATGTGAGTTCATTCGAAGTGTCACAGGAAGAAGGGTGTTCAATATGAATGATGGCTCCGAGGCCGTCCTTACAACGGGAGTGATTTGAGGCCCGCATGACATTTTAGACCAGGTGGTCTGTTGTCCTGGTGGGGGCATCATCGGCCCAATGGCTCGACCACCCTTTGCGTGGGTAACTCAGGAGTCTTTGAAATTAATATTTATGATCCAACCATACTGCTTTCTTCAAGTTATATTAAACCAATGCTCTTTTACTTGTCATCACTTTCCCCAAAGTGTGGCACATACGCTACCGATAGCACTTGGCCAAACTTTTTTTTTTAATATTTAGAGAGAGAAGAGGAGGAAGGGCACAGAGAGAAGGGCACAGAGGATCCAAAGCAGGATCTGGATCAAAGCAGAGCCGGATGTGGGGCTTAAACTCATGAACTGTAAGATTATGACCTGAGTCAAAGTTAGATGCTCAACCAACTGAACCACCCAGGCGCCCCAAACTTTTTAAAAAATTTTTTTTAAATGTTTATTTATTTTTGAGGGTGAGAAAGAGCATGAGTGCCTAAACTTTTGATTTTAGTGTATATTTATTTCAATACATGCTAGAAAAAGTATAACTAGCCCATCAAACCTACATTTTCATGAATATTATTGCTTATTTTTTATTTACAGTAATGTAACGTTTCCTTTAAAAGAGAACTTTTATTTAAATTTAAAAAGTTCGGGGCATCTGAGTAGATTAGTCGGTTAAGCATCTGACTTCGGCTCAGGTCACTATCTCACAGTTTGTGGGTTTGACCCCTGCATCAGGCTTTGTGCCGACAGCTCAGAGCCTGGAGTCTGCTTCCGATTCTGTGTCTCCCTCTCTCTGCCCCTCCCCTGCTCACTCTCTGTCTCTCTCTCTCAAAATAAAATAAAGACTAAAAAAAAAAAAAAGTTGAGAGACAGATATTAAGTAGGCAGTATATGGATGTCGCATTGTTAAGGTAGGTGGGTGACACAGGTTGACAACTAAAACACATAAAATCTACCAACGCCACCTTGTGAATGAGTGCTGGGATGATGGGGACACCGAAGTGTCCCCGAGGCAAGTGGCTTGGAGCCTGGACTCTGAGTCTCCGCCTGTGGCAGGTCAGGCGTGGGGCGGAGCCTGGGAAGTCTGTGTAGCCAGGTGTGGGGTACACCTTTGGAAGGAAAATTTAAAGGAATATAGCTTCTAACACGATTCAGTGCTTTCTCTTCTCATTTTTCTTTAATGTTTATTCTTGAGAGAGAGACACATAGACAGAGTGTGAGTGAGGGCAGGGCAGAGAGAGAGGGAGAATCCCTATGGATCACAGAATCCAAAGCAGGCTCCAGGCTCTGAGCTGTCAGCATGGAACCACGAGCTCATGACCTGAGCCAAGGTCAGACCCTTAACCGACTGAGCTACCCAGGCGCCCCTCTCTTCTCATTCCTACTCATCTTCACTATTTAATCATGGGTTGCAGCCAAATCCTAACACCTCTGAGAGCGAGTGTGCGGCAAGTGAAGGTCACTTCCAGACTTGTGTAAAACCCTTCCCAGAATTGCTTCATCTTTTCAGATGAGGGCATCGTTTTTGCCTCTTTAGATTATTAACTTGCTTTACTATTCTTTTAGTCTGCAAGCTGTAATCTACCAGAAAGAACTGTATTCCCACCCAGCTTGGGCTGCATAAATTCAGTTTTGTGTCTCTGAGCTGTCCAGCTCGCAAAGAAAGTCAAGGGTAGCACACTTTTCTGTGACTTTGCTTCTCAGATCAGGAGCTCAGTTTTCTACCTTGAGTTAGATCACCAACCTACCCATGATTGTTTATTTCCTCAGGATAGACGCTACTAGTTCCCTTCTCTCTGTGCAGTGCTTTTTCTTATAAGTTATTAATCATGTATAAATCTATGCTTACATACTTGTATGTGTAATATACAAATAATATAGTCTTGTCTTTGTAGATACTCCTATCCCCCTGTGTAGTGGAAGGTTCATAAACATTGAAAATAAGGCCTCAGAGGGGGCGCCTGGGTGGCTCGGTCGGTTAAGAGTCTGACTTCAGCTCTGGTCATGATCTCACAGTTCCTGAGTTCAAGCCCCACATCAGACTGTCTGTCTGCCTGTCTGCTGTCAGCACAGAGCCCACTTTGGATCCTCTGTCCCCCTCTCTCTGCCCCTCCCCTACTCATATTCTCTCTCTCTCTCCCCCTCTCACTTTCTCTTCCTCTCTCCCTCCCTCCCTCTCTCTCAAAAAATATATAAAACATTAAAAAAAAAAAGAAGAGAAGGACTCAGCATCATCTGTGTTTAGATTTTGTTTTCATTAGATCCTAACTGGCTATCCAAAGATGGGGAAAATTCCCTCCCAACGCCTCCTTTGAAAGCATTTTATTTGCTATAATATTTGGGAGTCTCTGATTTTGTAGTAGATCATAGGCCTTTCCTATTTTTTTTTTAAACAAATTGGGTTTGCTAAGCTGAATTGCAATCCCCAAAAATTGGGAACACTCTAAATAGTGACCGTGCAATAGGAGAGCTCAGTTAAATAGTTTCCAGTGAGCTTGGTTTGTACCAGTCTCCGACCTTTCCTTGCCGGGCCAGGGACTCCACAGAAGTAAAACCTCCGAGACCTTGGGGACTCCCCGGCCGTCGCCCGTCTGTGCTCCCCCAGGACGGAGCACCCTCCGCCCCGCAGCACATCGTCACTGCGTAGATTTGCCTCAGAGGGCATGGGGCTGGCGGAGAATGCGGGACGGGCTGGACACAACAAAGTTTACCACTTACGTGCTGGACGATCCTTAGCAAATGATCCATTCTTTCTAAGCCTCGGTTTCTCTCTGCTTCCTCCTGAGTTCATAGGGGAGTGATGCAGATTCATGGTGTTTTGCAAGCACTGTAATTCTTAGCAAAAATCAGATGTGCTCTGTGAGTTCAGGTTATTTTCCTAAAAGATGTGTATCACTATCAACCCCATTGCAGCATTCTTATATCATTGTCTTAGGAAATGCTGTACACAGTTTGACTCCACGGTAATGTGGCAAATCTTTACTAAACATTTTTGAAGTCCTGCATTCAAGCGAATGCTCTTAGCTCCAAAAAATCACCATGTGAACCTCGAATATGTCAGAACGTTTGTCATGTGCTATACGGTGGTGATAGTAAATAGTCCTACAGTACCGGTGAATTTAATTTTTGTAAAATCAAAAATTTCATCAGTCAAGTCTGAGGAAAAAGGTAGGTAGTAAGCTGGGACATCTGGGTAGCTCAGTCGGTTAAGCGTTTGACTCTTGATTTCATCTGAAGTCATGATCTGTTGGTTCGTGGGTTCGAGCCCCATGTCCTGCTTGGGATTCTCTCTCTCTCCCTCTCTTTCTGCCCTTCTCCCCTCTCTCTTTCTCTCAAAATAATAAAAAAAAATAGTATGCTGAGTAAGTTACATTTCTGATCAACACACACACACACACACACACACACACACAGTGGTTGTAAAATCCTGAAGCTCATTTTTTTAGGTGCCTATCTTGGCTCAGCAGGCAGTTCCCACAGAGGCTTTCTAGAAAGTCTCAGCCATGATGGCAGTATGGACCTGTGTTCCAGGATACCTCCCAAGACAATTCCTTTTACAGCAGAACACATTTATTTATTTTAATATGCTGGGCTTTTTTGCTTTTACCAAATCTTGATAATCTTTGTGATCCGTGAGTCCCAGGCCATAATTAATTTTTAAATAACATAAAAGGGGTTGCCTAGGTGACTCAGTCAGTTAAGCGTTTAGCTTTGGCTCAGGTCATGGTCTCATGGTTCGTGGGTTCGAGCCCCGCATTGGGCTCTGTGCTGACAGCTCAGCCTGGAGCCTGCTTCCGATTCTGTGTCTCCCTCTGTCTCTGCCCCTCCTCTGCCCATGCTCTGTCTCTCTCTTTCCCAAAAGTGAATAAAGATTAAAAAAATAAGTAACATAAAAGGTATGATTTGTATGAACTTGAATATAAGATGTATTTGTTTTGTTTGTATCCACATTGAATAGATTTATTTTGTTGTATGAAAAACGTCTGATTCATCCAGAAACCGTCCTGTGACATCGAAATGAGTAACCAGTGTTAGGGCCACCATTCTGAAGAGCAGAGCTCATTTGAATTTACAGTGTCAGGCATGTTGTTTGGTGCCCGGCGGAATTTTGCGGCTTGTACATTTCCAGGATGATGAACAGAGCAAAAGCTCCCATTGCTGCCGTCCTGTGGTACTGTGTGCCTATCTTATTTTAAATAGATTGTCCCTGAGTACTCAGTCAGTTAAGCGTCTGGCTTTGGCTCAGGTCATGATCTCACGGTTTGTGAGTTCGAGCCCCATGTCGGGCTCTGTGCTGACGGTTCAGAGCCTGGAACCTGCTTCAGATTCTGTGTCTGTCTTTTTCTGCCTCTCCCTGCTTGCTCTTGCTCTCTCTCTTTCATACAAATAAACATCAAAAAAATTAAAAAAAGAGATTGTCATCGTTTTTGATAATTCTGCTTTGTTCTTTGCGTTGCAGCAACTTTTCACAGATGTGGCGAATGGAGAGATTTCCAGGGAGCTAGCTGATGAAATGGCAGCTATGGACGCCCTAGTAACAGAGCTACAAGGCCTTAGCAACCAGTTTCGAAATCAGTATTGACCATCCTGGGAACATTTTCTGGAAAAGGAGCCCTCACCTTCGGAATTTCTCTCATAGCTGTGTATCTGACACACAAGATACTGTTTTTTTAAAAAAATAAATTTCTCTTTATGGCCAACATCTTTGTTTTGTGATTTTTTTTTAACTGTTTAAACTTTCCAAAGTACGTTAAAAGTTCCGTGTTTCTTTAGGCTTAGTTACAGTTGAATTCAGCATCTTTATCATTTTTGAGGTATTTTTTCACAAAGAGCAAACAAATTATAATTTTCTTTTTAGCATAGGGTTTATTCTCTCTCGGACTAAAGCAATATAGATCATCCTTTGGAAAAACTTAGTCTATACCAGGAAAAAAATAATCACACACTGCAAGTTTGTAGAATCATTAGTGGGCTGCTTTATTTTCCAAAAGTGGTAAGAGGGTAGAATTGAGTGACAGAGGCCTTTTTCCTTCTTGAGATTTTGTATTTGTGTCTGAAAGATATAGACTTGGCTGAATTAGAAATATGGAGATGGTTTAGCTTCTAACTCAAGAAAATACAAGAAAAAAAATGACATAGCCCAAATTTTTACTTAGCCATTAGCCACTAGTACCCAGGCAGACCCTTCTCATTTTGAATACTGCCAGCCCTCAAGATGGTTGTGTAATAAGGTTATTATGAGTGAAGACAGCCAGAAATGGTGCTCTGTTACAGAGAGGCCTCCGTAAAATGCTTTCTTAGCAATGTCTATGGAAACAAATATTGAAGGCATTAGCTGAGTTTAATAATCTTATTACAAAAGCCATAGTGAAGAATTCTCAGTCTTGGCGTGGGTTGCTGAATTTTGGGTCCCATACATCAGTCATTTGACCCTTGCTTTTATACTATGTTCTTATTTTATAAATAATTTTATAAATAATTATAATTACCACCCCTTGCTTCTTTGTTTCAGTCATGGTGGGAAATTTAAAAATGCATACTCTGCAAATACAGGAATTCTGAACATTAAAAAAAAAGTCTTTTAAACCTATCTTCAGTGAAGTTTAGTTATGAATGGTTACCTTTGCTTCCTTTCCTTAACCATCTGCCTGTCTTTTTTAGTACGCTGGTCTAAAAAAAGTTTCTCTTACAGGAGACACAGTAACTGTGAGAAAGACCAATAAAGTGAGCTTGGAGCCTGAGTTAACATTAAATGTCCATTCAAATCTTATACGGCAGCCGTTGAGGAGTAGGTACGTAAAGGGAGGGAGAGAGGTTTTATTGAACTTTTTATCAATACCCAGCGGTGATCCCCACTAGAAAATGGATAGACATGATGGGCATGGGGGAGGACCCTTGTCCGGTGAGCACTGGCTGTTACATGGAAACCAACTTGACAATAAACTATAAAAGAAAAAAAAATGGATAGACATATACTGGGAAGGGAAAAGATTTCAGGAATCAAGTGGAAGATTGAAAGAGTTTCCAAGTATTAAAAGTTTTTAATTCTCAGTTTGATTTCCTTTGAGTTCAACTCAAGGTAGAAAGACATTGGTGAGTGTGAGTTGTCACCAGCTAAGTCACAAAAGGATTATCTCTTCCAGTCCCGTTGTCTAATGCTATGTTGAATCAGTCGCCAGACCCATACCCTACATTTTTCTTTTTGAAATGATCTTACCAAAGAGATCATTAAATGTCTTCTTTTAAAGATGTAGACTTGTTAATTATGTTTAATAATCTTACTTCTGTGAATATTTAACATAATTGAAGAAAATGTATGGGAAGTACTATGGTAAAGTTGGAAATGTTGGGGTTTTATCAAAACCTCATCTCTACCACCTCTACCACTTAATACTTAATGCTCACGTACTTGATTTCTTCATCTGTGAAGTGAATGTGGTAATAATAGTAACTTCCACCAAATTCTTAATATCTCTTAGAGTACTGTCACCCAGCGGCAGAGTCAATAACAGTATTGGCTTAAAACTGCTGTATTTCATGACTAGAGCGTCTTTGATGCTTCATATTGCTACGTCATGATTTAAATATTTGCTGTTTCCAAATGTCTTTTATAAATTTCAACTTTGGTTTTCTAATATTACTACTTCTGTTTTCAGCTTTACTTTTGTGCCTTGTCAACCAGAAGAATAGAAAAGATGTGATTCTTTAATCTTTATTGAGTCCCACTAGCATGAATAATCATGCCAACAGCTGTAAGTTAATTGCGTTCTCACTAGGCACTAGGTAAGTCTGTGATATCACCAGGAAACTAAAGTTCATGGACGTTAGAAAGAGAAATAGCCAGAACTCTCTCAACTTGCTGTGTTGGGGCTAGAAAAGGCTTCCAGTGGTCAGCTGAGTTCTGTCTTCTCTTTATCACAATGGGATGCCTGGAATGTTTGCCTGTCATTGTTTATAAGTTCTTCAAGGAGAGAAATTGTGGAATCTCAGTTCATAATAGCCTGTGGTCTGTTAAAATTATTATACTCTTTTTTTTTTTAAATTTAGAAAAGTTTTTGTTAGCCTTTTTCCAAAGAAGCCGCATAGTAAATGGGGTCCCTAACTGCGGAGGGGTTAAACCCCAGTGAAAGAAAATGCCTTCTCTTTACCCAAACCCCACACTCAGGAAGCTCATGGAGTTGATGCTGACTCTGGAAGCAGAGCCGTGGGGCGTGTGTCAAATGCTAGTGAGTGGAGTGTTGTGGTTCAGAGCTACAGGACCCCTGCTTGGACTTTGAGCTTCCTTTTTAGGGTGAGTGCTTGGCCTTACCTCAAATGGCACCTCAGCACGCTCTTGAGGACCCCAAACATTGAAAACATTGACTTATTTGTACACCTGAGCTATTCTTCATGCCCTACTTGTTTCTGTTGGACATGCTATCAGTGTGCTATTCATAAGCAGTGATTTAAGGAAGAAATGATACTGAGTATGCGTAGTTTCCAGACTCCACTCAAAGACTGTGACATAAGCAAAGGGATGGCTAGTTTGGGCTCTTTGTGACCATTTAGCCAAACTGTGGTAAATCTACTAAGTTAAAACCCTGGGTGAGTCTCATGAAAAGTACTTTTTCTCACTTCTGGTTTTATAACATCCACATCAATCTAAATCACTGTTTAGATAAGGTAACTCTACTTTACTGGCCAAGAGTGAGGAATAAAACTTGTTAAGTAGATGCAACATACTTCCTTTCTGCGTTCATTCGACAGGCCTTATAGTGGAATGGCAAAGAGCCTTTATTCAAATGGTGGGCGCCATGCTGTGGTGATACAGATGGATTTTTCACAACGTGCAGAAGTGCTTATAAATAGATAGGTTTCAATCAACAAGTAGCTTATTCAGGCATGTGCTCAAATATAGTAGCTGCATTCATTAGACAGACATTTCCACTAATCCCAAGACTCTACTAATAAAAGAGTAATCCCTATGGGCTAAAGGTAGTGCTGGCTTGCTTTTAACTCTTAGAGAGTCTTTCACAGACCAAGGTCTAATAATAATTGTAGCTGCATTAGGTTTTCACCAAATGAACTATAAAGCCAAGCTTATCTTGAGTTTTCGTCTTTTATTTTTTTTAATTGCAGTAGCTTAAGTGGACAAAGAGGCACTTCTTACCCGGGAGACGCAGCTTGCAGCAAAGCCAATTTAAAACCGATTGTATGTGCATTTGCGTGAGTGTGTGTGCAAGTTCTCTTTATTATAAGGCACTTTCTCTTTCACCCTTTGTTAATAAAGTGATTAATAAAGCGCTCGCGTGAGCAGATTTTGTTTTTTCCTTTGGCTTTGGGATAAATAACAAGTTAATGTCAATTTTGAGATTTGCAAACTCAGTAGAGTGGTTGGACTTTTTATGCAGGCCTTTTCTTCCCTGGACTGGGCTTTGTTCAACAGGGAAATCCTTGCTCCTCCCACATCATTCAGAGCCAGCGCTAATTAGTTTGCTTAGCACAACACTAAAATTTGTCCCTTGCCAGCGATGTCAGACCTGTCTTCCTTTTTATTATTCTGACTTCTTATAAGCCACAGTGACCTGGGAGTCCACTGCACCATCTCTTGGTCCTGTACCAACATTGTGATCTATGGAAAGGGACTCCTGCCAAGGACTTTGAGGCGGAAAACTGATAATATTAAAGTGGGTCTTCTGAACGGTAAGTACCAGCCCTATTTGAATCTTTGGTGGTGTTATTGCCAGAAAGGGGTGGAAGGAAATAAATCACATTAATGTCATTAAAGAGCTAACCCATGCATTGCTAACTTTTTCCAGACTGAAAGCTCAAATGAACGTCAGTATGTACAGACCTGCAGAACTTATTACTGCCGCTCAGACAGGTGAGTGCTGCTGGAAGCCTCCGCTGTTTCGGGCCTTGAGGAGACCTTCGCCTCCCTGTAGCCTGTCAGCAGTCCGGACAGAGACGTGACAAGATCGACCGGAAGATGTGTGTCAAAGCACTTTGAAAAAGTTTAACAGAAATACACGTCAGAGTGTCTTAGAAACCCCCTGATCATAAGCATTGACACAGCCTTCACTGTTCCTTGGTGGGAGCTTGGTGACCTGCGGCGCTGCTGGGCCATGACCCCAAAGTGTTGTGTTCTCCATGTCTTTGTTGGGGAGCAGGCTTCCCGAGTTCCGGGGCTGCACGCGCAGACAGGTGAAAGGGAAGAAGGAGAGTATGTGGTGGATTTTTACAAAGTGGTGGCTTTTTATGCCCCTGGGAGTTCTCCGGGTGGACCCTTGCTGGGGAAAGGAAAGTGAGATGATGACAGGAGCCGGCAGAAAGAGGGTGACCCCAGAAGTTGACTGAGTGGGGTGAAGTCAGGGTTAGAAGCCCTGGACTGAAGTCCCAGCCTCACCGTGTCCTAGCCGTGACCACATCCGAGCCCCTGAACTCACTCTGTGGGCCTCAGTTTCCTCAGCTAGAGACTGTAAATTGCTGCCCTACAGACCATATCAGATGCTGTGTGTGAAGTGTTTTGTGAGCAACTGTGCACAATTAGTTCTTGTTATGATCGAGAGAAGGGGGCATTGTGGATGTTGTTTCGGGTCCCCGGGACTGGCGGAGTGGCGAGATGGGGGCTTCCAGGCATTTGGCTCCGGTTTCCATAATCCCCGTGGGGGTCATAACCCTGTAGTTTGAGAGACAATGCTGCGAAAGTTTTTCCAGTCTTCTGGGTGCCCTTCATCGCTCTACTGACCGAAATCAGTTTGGCCTATGGGATGTCTGGTGCCAGGGTTGATAAAAGCCGTCTTGGTATTTTTATAGCTGTCTGGCCAGAAAACCTGCTTATGCTTCCTCCACAGTTCTTTTTCACTCACACACACACACACACACACACACACACACACACGAAGAAAGAAAGAAAATGTGTATCCGCTACAGAACTAGACTGCATTACATACTCAGTGGATTCCCTGACTATAACCAGTAAGATACAGGTTATTCAGTGGGGGAAGGGGGACTCTCATTCATATTGGCCTTCCCCTTTAATAAATTACATAAGTGTCCCATCCCACATTCGTTGTCAAAAAATTAGAAAATACAAATAAACCGGAAGAAAAATATTGAATCACCCAAATTCCCACCGCTGTAGAAAATAAAACCATATTAGCATTTTTCTGCAGATGTACGTATGTATACACACATATCTGTGAAAGAGAGAGGCTTTTCAAAAAATTTAATTAAGCTTTCTAGTAAAGCACATGGAAGTAGGCCTGCCTTCGATCTGGCGAGGCCCAGAGCCAGAATACGAATGGAGGTCCACGTACAGTGTATCTAAGTATTTAAAAGTTATAGATCAAGCCAAGACACTGTTAGAATACATTTTATGCTTTGGATCTTAATAAATATTTCTACATACTGACTGGGAAGGGCATAGTGTAATTTAGAATTCTCAAAACCTCAGAAGTACCAAGCAGAAGAGTGTCGTGCTCTCCTTAGGGAGCACTGAACCACCCTCAGCCCACCCTTCGCTGCAGGGGCCTCGTGTGCATCAGTGTGCACACCCAGCCTATGCCTCGGTCTGTCACACCACCCAGAGACGGCCACAATGCCACCCTTCAGACCTAGGAGTGTGTGGACCACAGGCCACTCTACCCCCAGGAATATGGACTTGGGGTAAGGCCATGTAGCCCTGGCTGTAGACTTTGGGCTTTTGCGCAGGGGATTCTGGGGCCTCTGGTACCTGAACGTCGTTTAGAAGGTGAGGTGAGTACAGGCTCTAGGTGGGTAAGTCCCCTTGGTCCCATAGCAAGGGGTGTCTGGAGAACAGAGAGAGAGGGACCTTTTAAAGCAAAAGGCCTGAGGCAAAGGTACTTCTTGCCTGGTTTTAAGGGTGGTTCTGATCGGAATGTGCTGCCCGATACCCTTATTCATTCCCCTCTCCCTAATTTTCCCTGGAAGAGAGAGAATTTCTATTCAGCATGCTCTGAGGGAAAGGTAGAGCTGAACAATTTCACTTCTCTTTACTCTGCATTTAATCCAACACTGGAGGCATGATATAAGGAACTAGACAAGCCTGACTCTCCCTGTCTGTCTGTCTGTCTGTCTGTGTTTCTCAAGACTTCCCTGACAAAAGAGAGGGCTCTCTTCCTGCCCATGTTCTTTCCATAAGAACACCTGAGTCAAGGCCCAGGTTTATCTGAGAGGTGACCTTTCTCTCTCTGTTCTTCCTAATGGGGCAGTAATTCGGGACTGAGCTATGTATCTGCTCTCTAGTCCCAAACTCTTCCTTTAGGGATCAGTCCAAGAGCTACACTTCAGGAAAAGAATCTGCGTGCTCAAATGTGATAACACATCAAAATAATAAAATGAACACTTTGATTTCCATCTGTTAGAGTCTAGAGTCTATACCTCAGTTGGTTTCAAAATCAGGCTAGAGAGGGGAGGAGAGTGATTAATTGCTTGGATTCAAGGCCTAGCAGGGTTCATTGAGTTGTCTAGTAGAATTTTTTTTTTTTAGTCTGGTGAATTTTTAACTGGGCCTGTGAATCAGAGCCATCTAAAGAATTAAAAAAAAAAAACCCACAAAATCTTAGAAATAAACCCTGGAGATTCAGATCCATTAGGCCTGAGAAAATGTTTTTTAAAGCTCCAGAGGTGATTCTGATACCTACCTGAAAATTACTGAACATAATGGAGCTTTATAGAATGAAAATAAATCCTGTATTGCTTTGTCAGAGACTGAGGGTGAAGATTAAATATAAAGTATAATCTATCATAAATTATTATGGTGTTTATTTTTTTATTTTAGAGTAAACAAGCAGGGGAGTGGCACACAAGGAGAGAGAGAATCCCAAGCAGGATCCACACTCAGTATGGAGCCCGATGTGGGGCTCGATCCCACAACCCTGGGATCATAACCTGAGCCAAAATCGACAGTCAGATGCTCAACTGACTGAGCCACCCCGGGTGCCCCATCATATTATTATGAATAATTATCTAGTACTAGTCTTAATAATTATCTAGTATTATTAATTACTATAGTTATTAAATAATATATATTTGGAGCAAAATGCAATAAAATAAATTTCAATGGCCAGATTAAGAAACCCATATTTAGAACATCTAAATATATTGGACAGAAACATTTTTTAAAGATTTCCTTTTAAATGAGTGGCTGAATTGTAGAGAAATAGGGAAATTCTTGGTGGCCATAAAGCCATGAATCAAGAGAGGTTAGTGAATGCTAAAGGTAGTGTGTGAAGGCATATACTAATTTTGGGGGGAGTAAACTTAGTTATTAATGGGCGGAGCATACTTGGAGACATGAGGGAAAACCCAGGATCCACTGAAATGGAAGGTTGGTTCAGGGATCCTTTTATTTATATATGAAAAGTAGAACAATAGTTAACAACAAAAACTCACTCAACAGAGAGACATTGGTGGGATGTTTGTCTATCATAGTCTTGGCTCTAGGTTAAGGAGAAAAAGAAAAAATAAAAGGAATGTCTCTTTTCTGATAATTCCTAACTATAAGGTTGCTCTTATGAAATGCATAGTGTGACCTAAAGCCATTAAAAATTTATATCTGGCACACCTAGATTGATGTGCCACCATATATTTGATAGAACAAACCTCTTTTGAGGAAAATACATTTAACACAGAACTCAGTACATTATCCCAACAAAGTTTCAACTAATTAGAATTCACAGTAAAAAAATCAGAAACACACCAATAGGTATGGCACCACAGGCAAGACTCAGTTGAAACAGAGTAAGATTGACAAAGACCATGGATGTTGGAATTATAGAATATAGAGAAGGTAAATTTTTTTTAACGTTTAAGGAAATAAAAATGAAAGTCAACTTTGAGCATAGAAGACTATCAGAAAGTTTCAGAAAGATTTGAGAAAGAACCATATTAAACTTTTGGAAATGAAAACTATAATAATTGTAATTAGAAATTTGATAAGTTAAATCAGGGTTTCTCAACTTTGACACTACTGCCGTTGGGCTGGATAATTGTAGAGGGCTGTCTTGTGCACTGTAGGATGCTTCCTAGTATCTCTTGTCTCTCTTCTCTAGATGCCAGTAGCATGCCTTTCCTGGTGTGACAGCCAAAAATATTCCCAACATTGCTGAATGTCTCCTGGGGGTAAAATCACATTTTTTGGAGAAACATTGGGTTGAACAAGAGAGCTGAAGAGAATTTGTGAAGGAACGTATAGCTCTGGAAACAATGCAGCACATTCATATCAAAAAAAGAAAAAAGAAAAGATTTAGAAGACATAGAGGATACAATTTCCAGAAGGACACCTTTAACCAAAATTTCAGAAGGATATTAAAGAGAATGAGGAAGAGGCATTTGAAGAGTTAACAGGTGAAATTTCTTCAGAACTGATGAAAAATTTTTATTCTCAAATTCAGAATTTTCATATAGATTAAAAAATCAACTTCTCCATTTATACATGCAACCTGGAGGGATTTTGAAAAGGAAAAAAAAATTCAAATGGCACTATTTCCAATAGCATGAAAAATTCAAATACTTAGGAATCAATCTTTTTAAAGATTCTAGGTATCTCAATAGAAAGCTAAAACATTTCCAAGAAAATTAAAGAAGTCCTAAGTAAACAAATGGTATGGAATTCTATGTTCATAAACTGGAAAACTCAGTATAGTAAAGATGTTTCTCTCCAAATCAATCTATAAATTCCCAATAGTCAATCAAAATTACAGTAGATTTCTTGGTAGAAATTAAAGATCTGATAATAAAATGTATATGGAAATTCAAGGGCTGAGAATGCCAAAACAATCTCTTTTTTTCTTTTTCCAAAACAATCTTGAAGAACAAAGTTGAAGACTTACACTGTCAGAGATGAAGACTTATCAT
Organism: Suricata suricatta; assembly: GCF_006229205.1. Taxonomy (NCBI): domain Eukaryota; kingdom Metazoa; phylum Chordata; class Mammalia; order Carnivora; family Herpestidae; genus Suricata; species Suricata suricatta. Next base: position 139,565,105 of record NC_043703.1, on the reverse strand, counting down.
AAATGAGAGTATTGAGACAGTATGATATTGGTGCAAGAACAAATAGACCAATAGAGTCCAGAAATACACATACACAGACCCTTGATTTATAGTAAAGATGACAGTGCCCAACATTGGAGAAAGGATGATAATCTTTCCAATAGGACTGGGTCATTTACATATCTATATAGAAAAAAGTGAACCTTGACCCCATACCTTACACTGTATGTAAAAATCAGTTTTAAGAGAATTGTTGACCTAAATGTGAAACAATAAAGCTTCTAGAAGATCATATAAGAGAATATCTTCTTGAGATTGGGGAAAGTAAAATGTCCCTTAGGACACCAAAAGCACTAGCTTCATACCAAATTTAAAAACCATTTTGAACTACATTAAAATTAAGAGCTTCTGTTCATGAGAAGATCTGGCAAAGAGAATGAAAGCTAAATGGTGGGAGTAAATATTTGCAATACATCAAATGAAAAAGGATGTATATTCAGTATATTCATAAAAACTTAATAAGAAAAAAACTTGAGATGAATCCATACTCAACAGAATGGGTAATATTGAAACGACTGTGCATATCAAGTGTCAGGGAGGATGTGGAGTAACAGCAACTCCTAAACTTTGCTGATCACCGTATAAATTGATACTAACACTTTGGAAAACAGTTGAACAACAGATACTAACTTCGAAGATAAGCATATCCTATGACCCAACAATGCTACTCCTCGGTGAACACACATACATAAAGACACACAAGTATGCAACTGTGCGCCAAAACTCTCATACAGGAATGTTTCCAGCAGCATTATCCCTAATAGCTCCTTGATGGAGTCCATCCAAAGTGGATGAAATTAAGTGGATACATAAGTGGCAGGATAAGCACGCGATGGAATAGTATGTGTCAATGACAATGAATTTACTGTAGCTACCCCACAGCAACAACATGAGTGAATCTCTCAAATATTATGTTGGGCAAAGGAAGCCCCAAAAATGCATGCTGCATGTTTCCATATATATAAGACAAAATTGAAAAAGCAGATGAGATCAAACTATAAAACTTAGGCGACCCATGCTGGGTGTTAAAACTGTTCAGGAAAGGAAAAAAGTAAATACCACGAAAGACAGAGGTTACTCTTGTGGGTGCTCAGGACTGATAACTAGGAGGGTGTATTAAGGACTTCAGGGGGAGCTGGAAATATCTTTTATTAATTTGGGTCACGGTCATTGTGGTTCTCTTGCCACGTCATTGAATTACACATTTTTGTATGTTTTTCCAAATGTGTATTGTAGTTCATCGTGAAAAGCTTTAAAATATTAGGAATAGTGCAGTCCTCCTAATGTGAACTTGGGTGTCTGCTTTTCCCCTCTGGATCTTTGTACTTTTCTACTTCCTTGGCCTTTTCTTTTCTTTTCAGGAGACCTGACTCCTTTCCTTTGCAAATCATAAAATTGACGTTTAAGAAAGCATACTGCTCTTTGAGGCAAGATGTGACATTACTAACCGAAACTTAGCCCTGTGCAGCTTTACCCACCACCGCAGACATCTGAAACAGAATATAACGTTTTACAGCGCTCCAGTGGTTTTACCCTAAGACAAAAATGTGGATACTTTGACATTATACTCTAAATTCTTTATTTCTTTTGTCTCACACACTTAAGATCCTGTGCCTTTCTTTCCACATTGCTCTCTGGATAAATAGTGTGGTACTAACGTAAGGGAACCTGGCCAGTATTGAGTCATTCATTGATAGAGTGTGGCCCTCTTGTTGACCAAAGCCAGCTTCTCACATTTCTTCTTGAAAAGCATGGTGTTGACATGTTTAATATCCTGTGGCATTTCCTCTGGGCTCCATAGTATGACGGGAAAAGTCCCTGTTGATGTCTGATGGCCAAGTTGAATAAGCAAGACCTTGAGACTCTCCACAGCTCTGGCTGGCGTGGTGATTTCCCTCAAAGCGGTAACAGGAATCCTGATAGTCATCTCTTGACAGGATCCCCACACCACGGCTTTCAGGGGGACCGCTTATGTGTGCCTGGATGGTTTCTGAACAAATAAAAGTGAAATCTCATCCACAACTTGATAGGGAATGATAAATCAAAACCCAGCACGCTACAGAAAAAAAGGGTGATAGCCCTAAGGTTTCAAGCTTTTCTGGAAGAATTCCAAAAAGGCATATTTTAAGGGAATGTCTCCGGGCAACCCTAAATAAACTGGTGACCTACGGATCAAAGACGCTGTATTTTATTAGCCATCTCCTGACCCGGCCTCTCCTACTGTCCTCTGACTGTTACAGGCATCCAGATAAACCCTCCCTTCTCTTTTTTTTCTTCTCTGAGAATCACAAGAATCACAAATCAGTCCTGACAGCATTTGGTTTCTCATCTTCAGGAATGTAGCTGGTACATTCTTTATGCGAAAGAGGCAATCCTAGGAAAGGGTCTGAACCAGACAGAATTAAGAGTATCTTATTTCCTGTGCACAGAACAAAAGAGTGTCTTTCCCTTTCCAGCACCTGCATGAATCTGAGGACTTGAAGGGAAGCAGCCTGGCTGAACTTGGCCCTTATGACAGAGACACGGGTGGCAGCGAGAGGGGTCCACCGAGGTAAGGGGTCACTTTCTCTCCTCCATGATGGTTCTTACAGCACAGTCCTGACTGGCAAAGTGATTGACACAGGCTTATCCTCGACTGTAAAGTTCCACCAAATTAAGTGGCTTCTACCACTTGACTGACTTCCACTAAGTCCTCCTATAGGTTCCTTTGGGGTGTGGTTAATAAAATGTTATGAATCTCTGTAAATTTACTCTGTGCTGGGAATTTAGTGAACTATGAGTGTGGCAGGCTGCCTCCAAGAAGGCCCCCAGTGACCCTTGGCTCCTGGTAGTCATGGCCTTCTGTAATCTCCTTCCCTTCAATTATTAGTTTCTCCTAACTAGCAAAATATTGGCAACATTGAAGGGGTGTCCCTTCCATGACTGGGTTACATAAGCTAATAGCTTCTGTCTTCGGGCAGACTGTGTCCCAAGATAAAGCAGACCACCGTGTTGGAGAGGTCTGTGTGGTCAGGAACTGAGAGTGGCCTCAGGCCAACACTCCGCAAAGCCACGAAGGAAGCAAGGATCCGAGGAAGTCCTTCAGCACAACAGCCCTCTGGGAACAGTTCTCACAAGAAACACTTGAGCTTAGAAGCAGGCCCTTTCTTGGTTGAGCTTTCAGATGGGATTCTGGCCAACTCCCGGGTTTCAGTTTGATGCAAGACCCTGGAGTAGGAACCAGGTCAGTTGTCCCTGAACTCCTGTCTCACAAAAACTGTGAAATAATAACTGTGTGCTTTGAGTTGGCAATTTGTTATACAGCAATAGATAACTCATATAGTGGATCTTACCTGTCATTCTTCTTTCTGTAACGTAAATATTCACTTAATATTCACCTTGGAAAAACTTCCACTGCTATTTCTAAGATGGTAGACTGACATTCAACTAGACCCAATATAGTAACATTGTACACCATACTGTGTTGAAATCAGTCATCTCTTTAGAACTAACAGATCATATAAGGGCAAGCATTAAGGAGCCTCTGTCATCTAAAATGTGGCTCTAGTTGTGCCATTCTTCTGCTTAAAGACCTTCTGGAACACTCCAGGATATACCAACTTTCATAATGTGACCCTGAACTACTTTCCCAGGTTTTCTCCCCATTATACTGCTCCCCGTCACCCTTCCCGTAGTGTGGCCCATCCCTTCCCATGTCTGTCTTCTCTCCTACTGCCCTTCCTAGTGCCCCCCTCCTTCCCGCAGCTCATGCCTGCCCCTGGTCCATGAGGCTCCTCCAAGATCACACGTCTAGCCCTAAGCCGGGTGCTCTGTCTCCTCAGTCTAGCCCCCCTCCCCCACTACCACTTGTGGCCTTGCTTCAGGCACTTTTCACGTGCTGACCTTCATCCCGGTTTGCTTTCCTTCCCACCTCGGATTCTGCCTTCTCTGATCTCTGAGAGTGAAAGCTCCATGAGGGCAGAGACTGTCCATCATTCTCTGTGTGGCCCTTCCCCCACCTAGAGCATCACCGTGGGCCTGGAGAGGAGCGGCCACCCAATGTTTGTGAGGCTAATGTGATGAAAGGCAGGCTGGGATGTGGGGCAGCACTGGCAAGAGGGTGTTAACAGAAGTGCTACCAAGGAAGGGCCCTGTGGCCAAACAAGGTTGGTAAACTAGGTGCACCTGTCCCTTCACAGAGAGTCCCTGTAGACATTAGACGATTCAAGTCTCCCATCGTAAAGAAATGGATATTGTAGCTTCTGGCTCCAGCTTTGTTTGATGCTTTGGTTTGGGCAGGAGACTTGGAAGCAACCTAGTCACGCGTCTATAGGATCCCTGCCCAGTTAGAGCCCCCTCCCAGTGATGGCTGCATGTTGGGTTTTTCTTTGGTAAGGCTGTGAGTGTACCATGCTAAACAGTCTATAGCCAGTCCCTTATTTTGTCACAGTGACTCCAGACGGTTGTACTTGGTTATACCCTGAAAGGATACTCAACTCCCCAGAATACAAAAGTTCCACTGTGAGGAACTAAGCCACGTGCACTGTGTGAAGAACCATGTCTATAGCCAGTTTGGCGCGACCTTATCATTATGGGCCCTTCTGTGTAAAGTTGCAGAGACTGTATTTAAAGACTTCAGATATTAGGGACTCATTTTTTCCATCAACCTTTGCCAGAGCCAATCTTGGTTACTGGAGGTTTAATAAGCATTTCCTGTGTGTCAGGCACTGTGCTAGGTGCTTAGCGTACAACTCTCGATAACGGACTGGTCCTGCCCGAAAGGATGTGTAGTCTGACTCAGGACATAGATTCTCTTAATACAGTTCCCTGAGCACTAACTAAAACCCTATTACATGGGCACACAAGCAAGGTGGTGAGGACATAGCCTAGAGGGGAAGGGAAGCCTAGGATGAGAGCTGAAAGGTTCTGAAGGGCTACCCTGGGAATAAAGGTAGAAAAACAGAAAGCCTAATTCAACAGATTTGTTTTTTGAATACTCCCTCTCTGCCCTGCCCTGAGCGTTCTAAGAGGAATGAGGCACCTCCCTTCCTTCCAGGACCTGGTAAGGGTGGTGGGGGCAGAGGTCAGGTGAGGCCCACCGGGCCTGACTAGTGGGGACTGGAGGCCCCAAGGACTGTAACACATGCCGTACCTTCCGTTATCATTTAAACAATAATTTCTTGCCTCTAGTCTCTTGTTGGTGGTGGTGGTGCTTTTTAAAGAGCAAACATCACTCCTCTGAGTGTCTTAAGCCGGTAGACATGAAAACCTAGCAGCCGTGAAGTTAAGAACTCCTGTGGGGTCACTGGTTATCTCCTTCCCCCTCTCCTCCTGCTTCACCTCCCTGAAGGGGCCATTGGAAGGGAGGAGGCGGGGGGCTCGCCTCCTTCTGAGTCTTGGCCGCTCTTCCTGGGATTCATTTTAGGGGGCCTGTGGTAGAGTGATTGCAGTAGCAGCTAAATCTGACATGTATGTCCCTGGCTGCAGCCTGGCAGACTTGGTGGTACTTGTGACCCTTGCTCGTTGATTGGGTGCCCTTGGGCATGTTTCCTGGGACTCTGTGTTTCCTCATCTGTGTAATAGGTAGAAAGATATTCTTCCCAGGGCTGTGTGTGGATTCGTACTTCTGTGCTGAGCACACAGTCTTCAAAAGCCTGTATTAGGTGCCTCATAAATGCTCGTCCCTCTTCTCTTTTCCTTGAAATCAGGGCAGTCATTTCATTTGTTGGGATATAGTTGGCATATGGCGTTGGGTGGGTCCGGCGTGTGCGGAGTGATGGTTTGATTTATGTGCCTGTTGCAAGACGACTCTGCACCGGGGTTACTTCACCCTCCACCGTCTCATAGTTACAGCCTTGTGTACGTGTGCCCTTGTCTCTATTTTCTAAGTTTTCTTAAACACATTCTAATTTTATGATAAGATTTAATTGAAGAAAATAATCAGGAAAGACAAGCTTGTTCTCGGTGTATAAGAACATTTAACTTTTGGTTTAAGGACTCAGACATCATGTTGGGTTTCTCTAGAAGGACCCTGGTTACAGGTAGGCATCCCCTCTTCTCTCAGTGAGTGCATCTGTAATGCTTAGTAGCCTCGGGGCGCCTGGGTGGCTCAGTCGATTAAGCATCCGACTTCAGCTCAGGTCATGATCTCACGTTCCGTGGGTTCGAGCCCGGAGTCAGGCTCTGTGCTGACAGCTCAGAGCCTGGAGCCTGCTCGGATTCTGTGTCTCCCTCTCTCTCTGCCCCTCCCCTGCTCACTCTCTGCTCTGTCTCTTAAAAAAAAATAACACTTAGTAGCCTAGTCTACTTGGGCTGAGGAAACGTGGTCATTGTATTTGTTGCCTAAAACAGGTGATTTATACAGTTTTGTTCCCTTCTTGGAGAACCCCACTATGTCATTTTTCTCCAGCTTACCTTGAGAAAGACAAGAGAGTTGGTAGTTTATACTGGCAGGATTTGAGAGAGAACATAAAAATGGGCGGAACACATATTCAGTGATGGATGGCGATGTGAACACTTCTGGCTTAAAAACCAGTTTTCCCTTGCTCTTGTACTCAGGCCAAGGAAGCACCAATTACTTTGGGTCCTTCCTAGAGTAATTAATTCACGTGGAATGCCTTCCTCTCCTCCCTTCCTGTAGTCCTGTCTCCAGAACTTGTTTTCCTGTATTCAAAGGATCTTTACTGAGGGGCTGCCTAGAGACAGAGCTACCAGATGAAGAGGGCAGGGGCAGAGGGAATGGGGGGCATAGGCATGCGTGCAGTCACACCCTCCACTCCTTGTCTGAGTTTGGTGCATCCGGCCCAAGGCTCTTGGTAAGGGGGGAAGGCAAGGCCCCTGGGACCCAAGGGTCTGCAGGGGATGACTCAGAGAAGGAGTCAGAGTGGGTGCAGGCCCTACAGGACTGAGAAGGGAACCAGCAGAGCCAGAATGAATGAGGGGGCTCAGGCATGCGGAGGCAGCTTTCCAAGAAACACAGGTCGGTAGGGGTGACATGCAAGGAGTAGGGAGAAACCAGTAGTGCAAATGGCGGAAGGCAAGGACCTCTCTCTCACACACATCTCTGCACATCCGACCTCTTTCTGGGTCAATGTGGCTACAGATAAGGAGCTGCTATCGCTTCATTTAGAGAAGCATCCAGTGGGTCTTGCTGTTCTGGAAAGGGGGATACAGACAAAACCAGGACGTGGTCCCTGCTCTGGAGGAGTTTGCAGACCCTGTGCCGTGCTTCCTGATCAGGGCTGTGTGTCAGAGTCAGCCCGGATCTTTAGAACATTCACCTTCATGATTCTGCATCCGCCCACGGGAGAACCTCTCTCTAGCGAAACAATGAGCAGGGGAGAAAGCGCCCCGGTCTCCAGGCACTCGGCGGAGGGCGTCCTATCGCTGGGCATGAAATGCACAAACACAGTCAACCACACCCATTTCTTCTAGGCTTTACATTCAGTGAAGTCACACAGGTTCCTCTGCGGGCAGCCGTGGAAAGTGGCCAATGCTAAAATTCAGGGCATTTCCCTCTCTAGAAAACCAGCTGGTAAATATTTCCTGAAACCCCATGGTGTGTGTATGTTTACATGTAATCTCATTCAACCTAATCTTTATGATAAGTCCAGATTTTATGGATGGAATAACACTTTACTGCTTTCTAATCCCTTTGAAATATGTGACTGTGCTGTTGTAATAGCCCAGGAGAATAACTTAGGGTAGGATTGCCATCCTTATTTTATTTTTTTTATTAAAATTTTGTTGTATGTTTATTTTTTTTGAGAGAGAGAGAGACAGAGAGAGAGAACGAGCAAGCTGAAGAGGGACAGAGAGAAGTGGAGACTCCCAAGCAGGCTCCACACCGTCAGCACAGAGCCTGACATGGGGCTCAAGCTCACAAACTGTGAGACATGACCTGAACCAAAAACAAGAGTTGAATGATTAACTGACTGAGCCACCCAGGCACCCTGCTATCCTTGTTAAAAAATTTTTTTTTAATGTTTATTATTTTGTTTTTGAGAGAGGGAAACAGTGTGTAAGCAAGCGAGGGGCAGAGAGAGAGAGGGAGACATAAGTCAGAGGCAGGCTCCCGGCTCCGAGCTGTCAGCACAGAGCCTGATGCGGGGCTCAAACTCAGGAACCACGAGATCATGACCTGAGCCCAGATGCCCCCTGCTAGCCTCATTTTAAGGAAACACTGGCTCAGAGAGGTGATCCAGCGAGGCAGGCGGACCCACGCTGATGCCCAGTTTCACTCTCAGCTGTACTCTTCCTGTTCTGGCAGCCATGGCCCCAGTGGTCGGGTTTCTGGTTCTGAGTCCGTGTCTTGATCGCTAAGGGCGGGAGGGACCAGACCTGACCCCGTTCTCAGATCTCTGCTCAGGAAGCTTCCCCAGGGCTGGCAGGTGTAACTGAATAAATGACCTTCGCACTCTGCTTATTTTTGTGCATGGAGTATTCTCATGCTAAGTTCAGGGCCTAAATAGGCAGGTTTACAGGGGTGTGTATTTTATAGTGTATTGTCAAGTTGGTTTCCATAAAACACCCAGTGCTCATCCCCACAATTGCCCTCCTCCATGCCCATCACCCACTACAGGGATTTATATTTTGAGGGGGGTGTGATGTGCCCAGGAAATGTGCCTTTGGCTGGCATGGAAAGAAGGGAATCCAGAACTTTACAAAACCCACTCCATTAAGGCCTTGGCCAAGGCCATGGGAATTTCCAAATATTTCACTGGTTCTAATTGAGGTAGCTAGTATGAGGCATGGAGATTTATGTCACCATGGAAAATTCACAGTAGACAGGGAGCTAATTCTAAAATGGTGAAAATAGCAGCAAACTCAACCAGTGCCAACAGTTACTACCTGCTGAGGGCAGAATGTGCCCTGAGGAAGAAAGGAAGAAGAGACCCCCCCATTCCCAGGGTGCCATCCCCCCACTCCTTGTCTGGTCAGGATCCACCTGCTGTCCGCTGGGGTAAACACCGGAGCAAAAAAGCTGGTCACATCATGGAAAAGTCACACAGAAAGACTTCCAAGACCGAATTTTCCTCTTTGTCTGAGGCTCAGGCAGCTGGGATGGTTCCACTCACGTGAACTAACACCCATGTGGATCGCCACACTCAGAGCTCCTTGTGTGTCTGTCCTACTCTCTGTCCCTACCTGGAGCTTCCATGGAGGGTGTCCGGTGCGGTGTCCTCTCTATGTGCTGAAGGAGGTCCTGTCTGAGGGGTGAGCTTCCAGATGGCACCAGATGGGGAACTGGGGGGAGTCATGATGTGTGCAGCAGTCTATGACATCAGGACTGCGGAGGCTTTGGCATGGACGGGGTCGGAGCCCTGGGGCCTCTGGGCAGAAGGTAGATGGCTCCTTCACCAAGTTGTGTCCGCCCCTCCAGCCGCCATGCTGCCTCCCGCCACCAGCGTTGAGTGCAGAGTGCAGACGTGTTGTCTTTGGAATCCATACACACACACACACACACACACACACACACACACACACACACACGTGCGCGCACGCGCATGCCCCCGGAAGTGTCTCAGACAGTGTGGATGAGCAGCAGTCGCGGAGTGTTTGTGCAGAGCCCCCAGGGTTGAAACTTGAGCGGGGCCACTGCCAGGTGGGCGGCCCACCCATGCTTCAGCAGGGAACCCTCCTCGGGAGCTCTCACGTGATGAGAGATGGAGAGGGACTCAGAATTTCAGGCTCAGGCGTGAGGGGAGATTGGAAGTGACAATGAAAGAGTCAGCGGGAGGAAGGTGCGGGATAAAGTCCTTCACTGGCCAGCATTCTTGAAACCCTTGCCTTAGTGTGGTTCCCAGACCAGCACCAACCAGCATCACTGGGGGGATGTGTTAGAAACGCAGAGTGTCCAGCCCCTCCCTGATCTCCTGACTCACAATCGGCACAACAAATCCTTGGGGAATTCCGGGGCATTTGTAGCTTGAGGGCCACGGCTCTGCATGAAACCAGACAGGCCCCTCCCCACTGACTAAGACCGTGTCCAGGGCACTTCCGGCGCTGGTCTACTTACTGTACAGTGACTTAAAGAGGTTTACAATGGAGAGCCAGTGGGGGAGAATCTCTTTTCCCTTCTCTCTCTCCTTCACGGGCACAGACACAGACATACACGCGAGCACACTTGTATGTGATATCAAAAAGGGCCCGGAGTCAGAAGGGATTTGAAGTTTCACGCCTGGCTTTGTCACTTAATAACTTAATGCTCATGGGCCCTCAGCCAAGTCTCTGACTTCTCTGAACATGTCTCCGTATCTCTAAAAAGGAGACAGGCAATGACTCCACTGAGCTGGGCACTCACAGGTAGAGAGCAGTAAACATTTTACATGCTTTGACTCATTTAATCATGACGACTCACATGCACTGTTATTGCCCACATTTGACAGTGTGGCCCGGGGGCACTCACCGACCTGCTGGGGATCCCACAGCTGCAGGGTGGCGGGGTGAAGCCTGTACTCCGTGCATACCCCATGCTGGGACACGGCCCAGAGACCAGTAGACTGGCATGGAGCACGTGGGGTCGTGGATGTGAGCCACACAGGCCAGCACCTGAGCCCTCAGTAAGCGATTATTTTCAATATTATATATGCACAGGGGAAAGTTGGAGAAGTGTAAGCCTTAATTAGGTGTTTTTGTGATTTCTTTACAACACTTTTTCTTGTCTGTTTTTCCCTGAAATTAATGTCTTTCTTTTGTCATGAGAATAAGAAATTGTAATTTATAAAATTGCTCTGTCTTTTTTCTTTTTTAAAAAGTGTTTAATTTTGAGAGAATGGAGAGAGAATGAGTGGAGGAGGGGCAGAGAGAGAGAGGGAGAGAGAGAATTCCAAGCAGACTCCATACTGTCAGTATAGAGCTCTACATGGGGCTTGATCCCATGAACTCTGAATCATGACCTCAGCCAAAATCAACCACTGAGCCACCCAGGTGCCCCTAAAGTCCCTCTTGGCTGGCTTGCAATAGTTGCTCCTATGACTTGCTCATTCCCAGCATGAAGGGGAGAAGGAGAGAAACCTTTCAGAGCCTGAGCTAAGCTCCTAATTGTAGAAGCACAGAGGACACTTCCCCCAACTCTGAAAAAGCAGCCCATCTTCATCTCGCTCTCCAGAAGTCACAACAAATGATGCGAGAAGGGCAGAACATGCACCTGCAGAGGACGTGAGGCACTCCCTGAGGTCCGCATTTCAGTGTCTTCCCACACCAGGGACCAGAACCTTTGGGGACGGGGACGGCCTTGCCTCCTTAGTTCCACTGCATCCAGAATGAATGTTCTCAACAATAAACCTTTCAGTGCAAAGGGCATGGAGGAATGCATGTATTAGAGACTCCGGGTTAATGACTTTCTAAGCGTGGAAAATTTCCCCCCAAAGTGTTTCCAAATATAGAAAACATAATAAATGACGAGGGCTCACAGATCTTGGTGGTGGCAGTAGCAGGGGGCAGAGTGAGGAAGGAGAAGGAATTCCCAATCCCCAGGGCCAACCATCCCATCACTGACTTCCTGACGACTGACTGTGCTACCGATTCTTTCTTCATTGCACTCATCTAGGAGCTCTTTGGATAAATAAGTGAAAATCAGATGTATTATTATTCTTTAAATTTTTTAATGTTTATTTTTGAGAGAGAGACAGAGCATGAGTGGGGGAGGGACAGTAAGTGAGGGAGACCCAGAATCCAAAGCAGGCTCCAGGCTCTGAGCTGTCGGCACTGGCTCAAACCCACAAACTGTGAGATCATGACCGGAGCCTAAGTCAGGTGCTTAACCAACTGAGCCACCCAGGTGCCCCTTATGTATTATTATTCTTAAAGTCATTGACAGATTCCCTAATATAGTTTACATTTCTCCCCGCCCTTCTGCACCAGAAGGCGTTGGGAGCTTGAGAATGTCACTGGTCGCATTGTCCTTTTCTCTCATGTCCCTAAAGGGGTTTATTGTGTGGCCTTGTTAATGGTTGTCAAATACTCACATGCCCCAGGCATTTTTAACCTGCTGAGAGCTTGTTGGACCAAACAAACAAACAAAAACCACCCCTGAGTCTCTGCTGACTCCATTTACCAAGATTAGTTCCTGTGATATCCCGTTGCTGCCTAAACCAGAAGACTGCTCACAACCTTCCCGGCTGAGCTGTCTTTTGCAGCCTGATGGCTGTGAGCCTCCTCGTTCACTTGGGTGGAGGAAACTGGCACGGGCCCAAGAGATGGGAGATTTGTGGAGACCCACATCTCGCTAATGCTGCCCAAACTTTCCCTCCTGCAGCAAGGAAGGGTCTTAGTACAGAAAGTATATTCAGAAATGTATCAAAAATGCTCAGCCGAAGGAAATGATGAATCAATATTTCTGGGATCACAGCTACCTAAACAGGCCTCTTCCAACTTGGGCTAGTTGCCAATGAATGAGGGACCCATCGGAGGCTCTGAGTGCATTTCCTCAAAAATCAGAAAGGCTCTGGAGCAGGTCTGACCTTAGATGGGCCTCCAGAAGAAGAGCAGCATTCTCCGTCTTAGACGGAGCCCTGGTCGTAGTGTGGGAGACGTGAGACCTGCCTTAGGTATGGGCTTGTGGCTGTGATGTCCATTTTGTTGAACAAGGTGGCGTCCATCTCCCGAGAGATTGTCCGAGAGTCCTGGGCACATGTTTTGACTTAGAAAGTTTCAGCACGGTAGAAGGAAAGGTCACCATGTTATTTTAAAACTCAAACTTGATATTTGGGCGTATTAATGGCCTGGCATTCAGGGGTTGAGAAGTAAGTCTTCGCTCCTCTAGCCACTGTTCAGGCCTTACCCACATATCATTTTGAGGTTAGGGCTCTACATTTTGAGAAAGATTGAAGTATCCAAAGAGATCCCACGAAGGGAAAAAAAAAGAGTATAAAAAGAAAGGATGGAATTAGGTCTTACGCAGAATGTTTAAATCTGTTGGGAAAAAAGCCACATGACAACCAAATGTCTGTATTTAAGGAAAAGAACATTGCGCATACAAACAGTGCCAATCTGTTTCCTACTATCAGCCAATTAAATGATTTTATTGCCAGTCTCCCACGAGGTTCCATGTTAGGCAGTTGTAGGCATTGAATAAGAATGTCTCCTAAGGGAAGACCTTGAACTCAGTTCTGGAGAGGGAATGTGAGGAAAAGATTCACCACAAAGCGCCGTGCAAACAAGGGCCTGTCAGGCTTCAGTGGTACTTCCTGAGCTGACCAGCGGACCTCAGGGAATGGAGAATTCTAGTGAAGGAGCTTGAAAGACATGATGGCCAACAGAAAAATAAGGAAATACTTAATCTTAAGGTTGATTAACTATTGAATAAAGGCTATAAAAGAAAGAGTGAGCCTTCTTTCCTTAGGGAGGCTTAAAAATGATAGCCACCTTCCTCATTTTAAGGACGTTCTTGCCTGGAGTTGTAGCAGGATTCTCATATAGAGAGTTGTGACGCTGAGTTGTGAAGCAATTTTATTCCTGCCGGCACCGCTCAGTTGGGTTCAAACCTGAAGAATTGAGCCCCAAATGCCACGTGGCATAGTTTTTTATATATATATTCCACTTCTTTGTCTCCCATGTATGTAACATATAAACATGTAGTCTGATGAAGTGCTCTCATGTTACAAGGTCATGAGGGATGTTGTCCTGTATGTGTATAACCAGGTTGCGTTGAAGTTTTGTTTCTTCTTTCCTCCCTCTTAGAGAGGGAACCCTACCATATCTCCCCGCTTTGATGCTCACGCCCCTCTGTTTTGGGTCAAAGAGCATCACCTTGGTTTAGAGGTTTATATTTTTATAGCATTATTACATGAGTGGTTGTCCTTTTTAAATCATGGCCTCAACGAGACTGGAGACAGTCAGTACAACCAGGGGAACTAAGCAAGGTAGGATTAAGCAAACTTCCAGAATGAGGAGGATAATTTTTATGAGAGTTTTGAGTCCCCTGAAAGTTGAAAACCATTCTCTAAATAACTCCCTGTGTTTTAACCGTTTCAGGTCTGGATGGGGATGTGAGCAACCCTTTTCATTTCATTTGTGATCTCTTCTATGACTTTTTTCTCATCCTCTATCTGTAGGCAGCAGTTGTTTAGATAAAACTTTTTACAAACTTCTTCCTCAGAGGCAAGTAGGTAATCTAAGGCCAAGCGATTTTGATAGATGGCATTGTGCATTTTGGTTTGTTGTTTGGCTGGTAAGGTAAGAGCTCTGGCGGGTTTATTGGTTATACTTTTTATAACTGCTTGTAGTCTGATTGTGTTGTTTAGCGTGTAAATGGGAGTGTGGTAACCCCAGAACCCATCCTCTGCCCAGGCGGCAGGGCCATAATATTGAACTATACACTTGGGAGGGCATTTATCATCTTTAATTGCCACTTTGTAAGGCACGCTGCTTCTGTTGAGTCTCCCTGTCCCCATGCACTTGGATTCCCAAATGTTTCTCTCTGGCAAGTGGGAGCAGGAAGAAAGATGGAGGAATTGTTTCCAGCACATGTGGCCCTGACTAGACTGAGGGAAGTCAAAGTACTATACAGGCTGTCCTTCCACATATCAAGTATAATTCACCTGAGTCCGCCATTTGATGGCTGCATTGACATGGTCTCAGGCCTCTTGGAGATGAGAGAAGTTAGACAAGGGATGGGGATCTGGCTCAAGGTGACTTGGGGTCTCCCACCATTGAGATTTTTTGGCAGTTGAGTTATAAAATCTTTGGCTTAGGCATGTTAAGTTTTTAACAAAGACAATGATGAACTTTTCCCCCACTAGGCTAGACAGTTTGTCCTAATAATTGAGTGTTTGAGAAGCCAAAACTGGCTTTTCAACAGAAGCCTGGTTGTAAGTCTGGGGCATTTTGTTTTACTCTAAGGTTTGTGGGAAATCTAATTTTCTAGTCTCTTATGGCCATTGTTTCCCCATGTTGGTACCAATGAAGTATCCTATTCACAAAAGGAAGGTGAGTGTTCACAGAAACCTCTTAGCACATTTCCAACTGGCCGGGATGGCCTTGGCCAATCCTATGGCAAAGAGTAGAGCAAGAATCACATTAATGGTGAGAAACAAGGCATGACAGTGCATCACATTAAGGAAACAGATATAGAAAATAAGGACATTCTGCACTGCAAAGGAAACAATCAAGAAAACTAATAGGCAAGTGATGGAATGGGAAAAGGTAGTTGCATCCGAAATCTACAAGGAACTCACCAAACTCCACACCCGAAAAACAAATAATCCAGTGAATAAATGGGCAGGAGACATGAACAGACACCTCTACAAAGAAGACATCCAATGGCCATCAGACACATGAAACCATGCTCATTGTCACTCATCATCAGGGAAATACAAATCAAAACCACACTAAGATATCACCTCACACCAGTCAGAGTGGCTAAAATGAACAAATCAGGAAACTATAGATGCTGGGAGGATGTGGAGAGACGGGCCGCCTCCTACACTGTTGGTGGGAATGTAAACTGGTGCAGCCGCTCTGGAAAACAGTGTGGAGGCTCCTCAAAAATTAATAATAGAACTCCCCTGTGACCCAGCAATAGCACTGCTAGGGATTTACCCAAGGGATACAGGACCATAGGGGCATTTTCTGCAATAGCCAAATCATGGAAAGAGCCTAAATGTCCATCAATGGATGAATGGATCAAGAAGATGTGGTATGTATATATACAGTGGAAGACTACATGGCAATGGGAAAGAATGAAATCTGGCCATTCATAGCAAAGTGGATGGACCTTGAGGGTGTCATGCTAAGCGAAATAAGTCAGGCAGAGAAGGACAGATACTGTATGTTTTCACTCATAGGTCTAATAGGAGAAACTTAACAGAGGACCATGGGGAGGGGAAGGGGGAAAAGAGGGAGTGGGAGGGAGGCAAATCATGAGAGACTCTTGAATACTGAAAACAAACTGAGGGCTGAAGGGGGAGAGAGAAAGGGGAAGGGGGGGTGATGGTCATGGAGGAGGGCACTTGTGCAGAAGAGCACTGGGTGTTAGATGGAAACCAATGTGACAATAAACTACAAAAAAAAAAGAAAGAAAAAATATAGAAAGAAAATAAGGACAGTGTTTTGTTTCACTGGACTGTCCATTCCTCAAGCCTCTGCCATGCATAGATCAGTCAGCTTCCGGAGTGACTAAGGCAGGGCTGTGGTCTCCTCGAGCCTCTGGAGTTGCAGATTGCTTTTTTCATATGGTCAGCTTGCACAGCGTTGATGGATCAGGAATGCATTCCCAATTTCGAGATGCCGGCTTCCCTCTGCTGTAGTGAATCCAGAGACCCACTTCAGCTACCTTTCTTGCAGTAGGGGTGGACAAAGTGACAGTGAATGAGCCCCTCCAGAGGGGTTGTAGGGGTTGAACATTTCACTCCTTTATCCCTATTGCATCTCCTGGTTTAAGGGGTGAATCTCTGTGGTCAGATTCACGGGTAATCAGTCTCTGATCCTGTGGTGGAAGGTGGTTAGGGTAAAGCCAGTTGTCATAGGGTGAGATTGTCTATCTCATTTAGATCCCGCCTTATGCCCTTGATAATGGGGGGAGGGTGCCCAGAAAGGATTTTATACAGGCAGAACCCCATCTGTGTCTTCAGCCTCCCACTTGCAGCTGCAGTCTGCCTCCCTGAAGGTCCCTTATCTCTTTCTGTCTAATGTTAACCCTTTCCCTATTTTTCTTCCCTGGAACAGTGCCTGTCACTGCTGTTAGGGCACAGGGACGATGACTGTCCTGGCTTCTTCAAGCTGATAAGGGACAGTGTAGGGTACAGCAGTTGGAGTCTACCCAAGGGTTGGTCGAGTGGCTCACAGTATGATTTACAGGAAGGCTGGCAGGCTTGAGGTGGCAGAAACGTTAGCGGACACAAAGAGAAAAACACAAAGTAAAGATTATACTGATCAACAGGATGGCATCTTAAGATAATGTCTACAGTTTCCAACCGGTCAAATAATGTAGGAGAGACGCTGACTTTGTAAACATATGTTAGAGAATTTCTCATAACCCAGGTGGTGGAGGAGCAGGAGCAGTGAGTAATCACTGGCGGCTCTATTGTCAAGAGTTTGGCCCTAACTTAATTTAAACAATTTAAAGCATCTAATGCTTGTGAGGTGTTAGAGTTTGGCTGAGTATAAGCAGACAGTTTGCTTTATTTTGAGGTGTGAAACTTTTCCAAGAGCCAGGAGTTCTACTAGAGAAAGAGTCAAGGCAGCCATTTAGCATTATTAATTTGCAAATTTTGGGGTAAGCCAAATCTGGGTATTTTATAAAGCAGAATTTTTATTACTTTTTTGTGCCTTTTCTGTCTTGTAGGGAAGACCTTTACCCAATTAGTAAAAGTATTAACCCACGCTAACAGATGTTGGAATTTCTTTGACCTTGGCATAGGAGTGAAACCTAATTGTCGGTCCTTTCTGGATCTCTTCCAGTTTCTTGATGGCCTGAGAGAGCAAGCCTGTGGTTGAAAGAACCGTCTCCAAGACATGCTGCACAGGCTGAGATTACTTGCCAAACTGTCCTTGGCAATTTTTTTCCCAGTGAACATCCTATGGGCCCTTTGATGAGTTTGTCCCTCCCTTAATGAAAGGCCTGATGCTGTGTACTGATCTTTTAGCTCTGTGAGTTTGGTAATAGTAATTGCCCTGCTCTGTTTGTAACCATTCCAAGGACTGGAGATAGTGTCTAGGAGCCAGACCCCAGTTTATTTTGGGGGGGAGAGTAGGTGGGATTGAGCCTCCTTTAATAATTGATGTAGCAGCAAACTATTTTCCTGAACCCTGGCATCTACAGCCTGCAACATCCAGTAATTTCCAAAATCTCACATAATTGTTTATCTGTCCTGGAGTTAGTAGCACCATAGTCTCTGATTTAGTTAGAATGTCCCTTTCTAGCAAGGGAGTAAGGCTCTCTGGCATAATCAGGGAAGAATGGGAAGAAATTAGGTTTCCACACATACATCCCAAGGGCTGAGAGAAAAATTTAGTTAGAAGTTTTCTGGAGATGCTTCTAATCATCACGCTGCGTTTGAATAGTTGTCCTGGAATGGAAAGGGGGACAGAAAAGGGAGCTCTGGTGTCAGGAAGGAAATCAACCAGTTTTCCTTCTGTATTTAGAGATACTGGAAGCTGGGTTTCTGATAGCCAGTCAGTTTGGGGGAGCCACTGTGAAGAGCCCCAGGCCCCGTTTAGTCCCTTCCAGGGACATGGGTTATCTGAGCCCTCACGGAGAGAGGTCTCTGAGGGCATTCAGATCTCCAGTGATGGTCTCCACATAAGGGGCATGGCTTACAAAATTTTCGTTTTCGTTGTCCCCTCTGAGGACATTCTCATTTTAGTGCTCTGAGCCATATAAATACTCTTGGTGCCATGACCTCAGGAAGTCCCATTGATAGTACACAAGGTCATAACTAAGGCCTCAGATTTTTTTCTTTTTTTTTTTTTTAAGCCTCCTTCTCGCTCTCTCTCTCTATTTTATTCTTATTCTCCTCTTGATCTTGGTTGTAATATACTTAATTGGCAGCTTGTAAGGGCTCCTCCAGGGTCTCTTCTAGGCCAACAGCCAATTTTTGTATTTTCTCTGAATATCTAGGGCTGATTGGGTGACAAACTTGTCCTTTAAAATCATCTCAGCCTTAGGGGTGTCGGGGGGACAGCCATAGTTTTCATGAGAGCCTCCCTCAACCTCTCCAGGAAGGCCATCGGGCTCTCATTTTGTGTTGGTAAAATAGTGGCTAATTTAGCATAATTTAAGGGCTACATATTAGATTTCCTTAATGTCTTTCAAAACATCTGTCTCATTAAGAGTCTCATTTAACAAAAGCATATCCTTCCAGGTCAACTAAAAAACATACATAATATTCTGAAAAACCTTTATATACTTATCTGATCAGAAACTTTATCTAGACCTCCTTTTAATTGTCTTAAACCTTGTAATATAAAGGTTTTTTTCTTCTGGCATGTTCTTGTAAGGGAAACATGCCTGTTAACACCATCAGGAGGGCCTGGATAAGGTGGGAAGCAGGAACAGAATTGTATTTTATATATATTTATATATACACACACACATATATTAATATATATTAATTGCCTTTAAATTAGGATCCGCCTTACAGTGTTTACATGTATCTCGATTTTTTTTTCTTAAGGCCCATGAACCTTGAACATAGAGGAATTCTCTCCCTTTCCCTTCACATTTGCAAAACAAGTCCAATTGTGGATAGTATTGTCATTGATATTTCCCTCTGGTGACCAGATTCCCTCTTCCAGTTTGTATTGGGGCCAAGCCTGTGTGCAAAAGAAAACGAATCATAATGCATTCCAAAGGAGTAATGGCCTTGATTGGGGAATTGCCCATCTATAGGAAAAAGGAAGGAAGTTGTCTCTTACCTCAATTTTCTATAGCTGGCGAGAGGAAACCTCATCTCTAAGGGACTAGCAGCCAAAAACCCTGTCAGTCTCACAAGGTGCTGGGAGTAGCCATTCTTAGCTTGGCCCTACCTCCCAGATAGGGCTTGACCCTACATCCGAGAGCTGACCTGGTCTTTCCTTTTTTAATTTTTCTTACCCTTCATTTCCCACCTGCAAGACCTTGGGGGTATGGACTGTGACTAAGCAAGACTTCCCTGGTTGTCGTAGGATGCACTAATTTTATTTTGGCCCAACGGTAACTTACATATTGATCATTGGCCATTGAGGGAGGGAGTTAAAGGGCCAAAGTCAAGGTCTGTTCCCCTGCCTTTTTCAACACTGGCCACATAAGTATGTTTCAGCCATGTGGATATCCACTTTTAGCAGACAGCGGGCTAAGTTTAGTAAAAGGTTCCCTTGCATCTTAGTAAAAGCCCTTCGTCTGTCATCCATCCCTCATATGGTGGAGGCATCCATTGCTCTGCTGACCAGGAACAACGCAAACGTGGGCGATTTGGAGGCCGGCACCAAGGGTATCACCATCATTTCCCCAGACTTTGGATCAAAGGAGGAATTTTAATCTTAGCCCAGTGTACTTTTAAAATCCATTTATTTTAACCTTAGTCTGTCCTGACCACACATAAAATTTCTTTTTAAAGATTTTCCTCCGTGAACTGTCTGCAGCTTTTCTTTGCATTTAGATTTTGTCCCAAGCCATCTCTTTCTAAATAACTATTCTCATTTAGGACAAAATTACTTTATTTTATCTTCAACAAAAATGTATTTCCAGTTCTTATATCTTTTTTTTTCGTATCTTCTACTCTTCTGCATAGAGTGGCTTTTCTTATTTTTATCAGTTTTAACTACATTTAGCAGAATTTTAACTCTTAGAAACCTTAGTCTCCAGTGAAAACTAGAAGTAATCAATGGTGAACTCTATGTTACATCAGATTTTTTTTAGATGGCAAACTTATGAATCCATTAAGCATAAAGCATGTTTTTCCACAGATCCAAATATCCTTACTTTCTCTGCAACAACTTAGAAGCTCAAACGTGTAGTAATTAGTGCTTCAGGCTCTTATCTCATTAGATATCCAATGAATTCAATCTTAATCTATCATGCAAGTAAAACCCTGACGCTTTAGGTTACTAAAGACTTTGAAAGCTATCTTAACAATTATTCATGAAAACTTTGAGACACGGAATTAACCATCATTTACAAAATTATTTTAAATGTTTATTTATTTTTGAGAGAGAGACAGAGCACGAGTCAGGGAGGGGCAGAGAGAGCAGGAGACACAGAATCTGAAGCAGGCTCCAGGCTCTAAGCGGTCAGCCCAGAGCCTGACATGGGGCTTGAACCCACCAACCTTGAGATCATGACCTGAGCCAAAGTCCGTTGCTTAACTGACTGAGGCCCTCAGGTCCCCAGATTAGCCATCATTGTAAGTCAACTTTTTGTTGAAAAATTGCCAACAGAGATAACAGCTTATTTGACCTTTAGAACCCTTACATAGAAAAACGTTTTACACATTTAATGCTGATAACTCTGAGATGTCTATTTAAACCAACAAACTTAAATCTGTTTAAATACCAAATGTGTTCCATCTGTGTCCGTTTAAAAATTAATCCATTTGTTCCCCATTATCTATTTTTACCTGGGGCGCCAGTGGGAAATCCGAAGTGGGTGGTCTTCACTCTAGGGTGGGAGGAGGAGCTGCTGGTGTGTGAGGCATTGAGGAGCCAGTTACGCAGGCCGCCCCCCAGGCGGTGCGGAAAAGAAGGGGGGAAGGGAAGGCAGAAGAGGAGAGGTGCCAGCAGAAGGCAGAGAAAGAGGATTCCCAGTTTTAAATGTTGTCGGCTCAGACAGAGGTGAGGACTCCTGGTTTGTTTTGTTTTGTTTTGTTTTGCTTTCCACTAGTGCAATTAGGCAGTCCTTGTCAGTCCCGAGAAGATGGGGAGCTTCCCTGAAGCAAAAAGGAATTTCAGCAGCTGCCTGGGAATATTCCTTAAAGTCCCTGTTCTGAGGTAGAATAACCGGAGACAGTTGGCTCTAATGATCATAGTCATTGACCCAGGAAATGGACGAGAGACAAGTCCCCACACACAGTCACACGGCGACTCGGACCCGCCGCCCAGTGCCCAGAGTTGCAGCTTCATTCCTTGTCCTTTGTTGAACCAGGAGGGCAACTCTGGGAGGTGATCAGTCTCCCCTTCTGCCTCTTAGGGGCAGATCTGCCAAAACGAACTCGGGTTCTTACCAGTCTGATGGGTGCTCCCGGAGCTGGTTCCTTGGCCTCACAGGTTCCACTGATGCACACAGGGTCCTCTCCCTGGCATACTGGGTGGGCTAGTCTCCTGCAGATCAAGCAGTTAGCCGGTGAGGCTGCCTTTCCTGGCACCCCAGGTTTCCTATCCTTGGTGGCAAAGGAGGTCAAAACGTGCTGTCTCCAAATCCCAGGCACGAGCCCCTACATAATGTAGCAGGATTCTCACACAGAGGGTTGTGACACCAAGGCTTTTCTTTCCAGGAAGCGACTTTATTCCTGCCGGCACCGCTCAGTTGGGTTCGAACCTGAAGAACTGAGCCCTGAATGCCACGTGGCATAGTTTTTAATATATTTTCCACTTCTTTGTCTCCCATATGTGGTAACTAACATACAAGCGTGTAGTCTGATGACGTGGTCTCATGTTACAAGGTCGTGAGGGATGTTTCCATGTATGCGTATAACCAGGTTGCCTTGAAGTTCTGTTTTGTTTTGTTTCTTTCCTTGGGGGGGGGGAGTGGGACCCTCCCACAGGGTCAGAGGGCTATACCAGATATCCTCTCTAAGCTCCACCTATTTTTATGAATCTATGATGTATTAGAACCTCGGAGATGGAAATCCAAGCCTGGCTAACCCAGGCCAAGGAACAGGTGTACGGCTCCTATAATCAGACTCCAGCGAGGCAAGTCTGTGGATGGTCCAGGGGCCCTGGGACCAGGGGTGGTGGTGTGCCGCCTGCATTTTCCCCTCTCCTTTTCTCTGTGTGTTGGCTTCAGATTTTTGTTTTTATTTTTCACGCAATGGGCCTGGATTTATGTCTGACCTTTCACTAGTAAAGTGGAGCTGCCTATTCTTCCTTGGTTCCATGCCAAAATATTCTAGAGAAGGGCTAGGTCCAGGGCATACCCCGGAAGGCAAGCAGCCCATTCCTCAGTGGTTGAAATGGAGGGGGGAACAGATCCCAGAAGGAAGGACTAAGCAAGCACAATCATAGATACCCAGCACAGCACTGAGCAAGATGCCAAAATCTTTTTATTTTTTAAACTTTTTTTTAATGTTTATTTTTGAGAGTGAGAGACAGACTGAGCGCAAGCAAGGGAGGGTGAGAGAGATGGAGAGACACAGAATCTGAAGCAGACTCCAGGCTCTGAGCTGTTAGCACAGAGCCCAACACAGGGCTCCAGTTCACAACCCATGAGATCATGACCTGAGCCAAAGTCGGGCCCTTAACCAACTCAGCCACCCAGGTGTCCCCAGATGCTATATTACTAAGTATGCATAAGGTGGGTGAGGAAAGAGAAAGAGAAAAGTAGTGAAAAATGTCAGAGTGGGGCTGGGAAAGAGTGAGGGGCAGGGTCACTGTGGCATTAGCATGCCAATTGAAAGGACATTCAGTTCTACTCTTGAAGGAAGATGCCTCAGGCCATATGTATCTCTTGCCAGTTTCCTTTCAACCCTAACTAATAACTTTTCCTCCTTAAATTCTGTCTGAGCTAGTTGGCAAAGCGTAAAAACACTTTCTGTTTATTTGTGCTTGGTATAGCTGGAAAGTATCTTGTGAAGATTTTTGCCCTAATCATGTTGTTTGTAAGTTTCTATGCAATACAAACCCTTTCGTAGGAGGCTACCTGGGAAATGCAAGAGGCAGTAGTATTTGTCAGTAGAAGCTGCGTCTTTTTACCGGGTACGGTATCTCTTGTGGCGATAAACTCCAGCTGCGCGTGGGCTGAAAGCCTATTTGCAGTTGCAGCCGGACGCAGGGACAGGGTCTTAGCTTTCCCAGAACAGATCACCAACCAGCAGTGTGGACGCAGGGATGTGCAGCCGACACGAGCAGGACTCTGGAGCCGGAAAGACTAGGATTTGAATCCAGGCTGTAAAACGAGCGATGGAGGCTGCAGGACACCTCCCAGAACCCCCTTCCCAAACCAGACACTCATTCTCTCCACTGCTGAGAGGGTTGGTCGCTGAGACCTCGCAGCCGAGTTCCTTCCTGGGCGCTGCCTGGGCTGAGGGACCAATGTTGCCCCTCTCCCAGAATGGCCTGGGCTGATGCAGGGTTCAAAGCCCAGTTCTTTCTACAGGAGCCTCTCTTGTGACTGCCTCAGTGTTCAACCTCAGTGCCTGCCCCATCCTGCTTCCTCACTGTCTAACAGGCGTTGCTTCAGACAGTGCCCCCCAGTACACTTCCGACGTGCAAATGTCCACCTCAGCATCTGAGACAGATCTTTCCTTGTAGGACTCTTTCGACAGGATGAAAACCAGCCAATGTGTGTCTTGAGCAGGTGCTCATAAAGTTCTTGTAAAATACTCTTAAAGCCATGACCTGCCTGGTTCAGGCACAGAGTTGAGCCACAATTAAATAGGATACAGTCAATTCAACCAGAGTCATTTAAAAAATAACTCAAGTCCTTTACAGACTCTATGAGGAGGGAGACTTTTGGTTGCAGGAAAACCCAAGTAAGCTTGTTTAAAGAAAGGAAAAGTTTGTGTATTCACATGGTTGGTGGGGAAGTTTCATGAACTATAAAGTCTGGGGGCAAACTTTCACACATGTCTGGATCCAGGGGCTCAGAGAGGAGGGTCGTAGGACCTACTCTGTCCTCTTTCTTCCTTTATGCTGCCTTCAGGCTCAGATGGGTTTTAACCACCTGCTGGTAAGAAGGTTTCTATGACTGGTGTCATCTACTCCAATGTTTCAGCCCCATGGCTTGTGTTCAGTGGAAGAGAGAATGCCTTCTTCCTAGGTGCTTACATAGAACAGGTATGTTGTAGAGTATTGAGAACATGGCTTCTCACCCCACATTGCCCAGGTTCAAATTCTAGCTCTCTTCCTTAGCAGCTAGGTGATGGTGGATTAAGTAAGTAAGTGCTTACCAGACCACAGCTCCTGTGTCTGTACGGTGGTTGATGACAGCCCTACCCTTCCCCTAGGATTGCAAATATGGAATGGGTTAATACTTGCAAAGTGTTCAGAACAGCGCTAAGCGTATTATAAACACCACATAGGAATTTTAAAAAATAAGACAAAAATACTAGTCTGTACTTGACTTGGGTCACAGTCCCACCTCTGAGATGATCACAGTGGGCTCGAAGGAAATGGTGTTCAGGTTGCCCATCCCTGGAGGTAAGGGTAGAGTTAACTCCACCAAAATTTAGGATCTGAGTGGGAGGTTCTCCACAAGCATTCAGGCTTCTGTTGTCAGAAAAAGGAGAATAGATGCTAGGCAGGCAGAATAACAATTGTCCCCTCCATATGTATTTCTTAAAATAGTATACACAGATGCACACTGCTTGGCAATAATCTTTTTAAATCCTTAAAAAAATTCAGATACTTTTATAATGAAGAAATCTGATAGACCTCAGATATTATTCAAGTGAAAAAAATTAGCATTACCTAAAATGAAACAAATTGATACGTTGTGCTTTCTAATTTGATGTGATGGGAAGATCATCTCTTTTATTGGCTTCTAAAAGTATTTAGGACTATCTGGAATTTATTTTTATATGTGAGCTGAGTCTTTAAGTTCATTTTTTTTCCCAATGTGGATACCCTGTTTCCCCAGTACAGTTTTTGGAAGTTCATCCTTTCTCCACCATCCTGCTCTATCATTTTAATTATATTTCAGCTGTCACAATTGCAAGTTTATTCCTGGCTTTCTGTTTGTCTATTTCTGTGCCAATACCATACCCCTCTCCTTACTCTACAGGGTTAAGTGAAAAGCTTTAACAGATACTAAAAGGTCCTAAAGCAAGAGTAGGAGATTCAAGAAGCCAAATAAATCGTAAGATAGATAAATAAATATTCATTATAAATAATAAAATAAGTAAAAAAATGAAGTAAGAAAAAGCAACAATAATAACAAATTCACACCAGACACATCCAAGCAGAAAGTCTTAAAAGAAGCTAGAGGGAAAAAAAAACCAAGATTCCTTGTTAATGAGTGACACTTGACTTCTTAATTAAAGCAATGGAAGTCAGAAATCCGTGAAACGACATCTGACATGTCCTGAAGGAAAACAACTGCTGACTTAGAATTCTTGCCCAGGGAAAATATCTTTTTTAAAGCATTTTAAAATGTTTATTTTTGAGAGAGAGAGAGAGAGAGAGACAGAGTGCGAGTGGGGGAGGGGCAGAAAGAAAGGAAGACACAGAGTCTGAGGCAGGCTCCAGGCTCCAAGATGTCAGCAAAGAGCCCAATTCAGGCCTTGAACCCACGAACTGTGAGGTCATGACCTGAGCCGAAGTTGGATGCTTAACTGACTGAGCCATCCAGGCACCCCGAAAATATTTCAAGAATGGTGGGGGAAAAATGACATTTTTGGACAAAAATGGTGGTTTGCGACCAGTAAACATGCACTAAAAAATTCTAAAGAACATACTTTATACAAAAAGGAAAATGATCCTAAATGGGAAGGCTGAGACGCAAAGAGCAAAAGCCTTGGCAAACGTAGCTCCAATAATTCTAGTGGTGCTTTGTGGAGTTTTTTGTTGTTGTTGTCCTAGTGCTGTATAATGACACCCGTTTCATGATCTCTCGTGATTCTGGGTGTTGAGTGGACTCAGTCAGTTCTGCTGGTTCCCCTTGGCACATCTCGCATGGCTTGCATTAGATGTTGGTGAAGGCCAGAGTCATCTGGGGGCTCAACTGTGACACCAGCGTGTCTGAGTCTTGCTCACTCCCCATGTGGCCTCAGGTCCTCTTCTTCCCCTTGTGGTAGCTCCGGAGGCATAAAAGTACAGTAGGGGAAGCCGCCAGACCATACTAATGTTTGGTTCAGAATGTCACTTCTGATGCCTTCTGTATTAGTTTCTCCAGAGCGGCAGACCCAACTGGATGTGTCATATATATTCTACATTATTATGTGTGTATATATATGTACATAGGTGTATATATTACACATACATTATATACATACATAATACATATCCCATATATACATATGTATATATGTATATAACATGTGCAATGTGTATAGCTTATATCTCTTTATTATAAGGAATTGGCTTATGTGATTATAAAGAGATTGAATTAGTAATAACAACAACAACAACAACATTAAACTTCCCACAAATGAAAGCCCAGGTCTGGAGAGCTTCACTGGGAGTTCTACCAAACATTCAAATAAGGATGCATGCCAGTTCTTCACAAACTCTTCCAAGCCACAGGTGAGCCCGGTAAGACTACATAAGAGAGAATAGCAGGTGTTCGCTGGGGATCATCTTTGGAGACCAGCTATGGAAATCCACCCTGTGCAGAATCTGATTATAGATCAAGAACAGCTACGTCTGTGGCCTGCAGCTGATTGCTCCCTGAAACTCCTTTGGCTGGAGCTCTTCCAAGTGCAGGCTTTGCATCTCACAAATACAAAGACCCTTGAGAAGCAACACACTGAATTTATGTGTCATTTACATCTTAGTAGACCAAGGACTTGAGAGGTGGGATATTTAATGATATGATAAAAGGAGATATTTCAAAGCCTTAAGACTCAGGGTGGGGGGGAAAGAATCTTGACTGAAGGAGGGGGTGGGACAGGCTGGATGGCAAGTTCAGAGTCAGAAAATTACCTCGTACCAGGCCTGCATAAGTCCTTTGTAGACGGTAATAACAAGTGTCTCCCTTCAAGGAGGGCCTTAATAAGACTCTCAGCCCATAGCCAATTTGGGACACATACAGGCAGGAAAGAAATGGGCCTGGGGGCATCAGAGCTTTCCCAGAGCCCCTAAAATCACAAATTAGTTCTGCAGTGTGGTCTGTTGACAGCCTCCTGACTCAAACTACATTTATTACAGAATAAAGATTCTATCCTTTTCCCTAAAGGTTATGCGTCTCTTAGAGATTGGAGCACAGAAGAGTCTTTGGAAGCTACTTATAAATATTGACATCATAGTTTTTTTGACCTCAGTGACCCAAAGCTACCAGCACTGGCAGAGGAGCCAAAGGGCTCAATGTGATTGGCCCGTCTGATAGTTCTCCTCTTGGATTTCAGAAGGCCCGTGGTTCCTCAAGCGTGTTGGGAATGGAAGCCATAAACACGGGATGTTGCTTTCTTCTTATGTGGTGGTCTCCCGTCTCAGGCTTCTATCGCGAGTCTTACCTGAACCTAGCACAGTCTTTGGCATGAAACGTTTCAATGAATAAATTAATGCTTTTAAGTGGCTTGCTTAACTCCATTTCTCCGTACACATTCAGTGAGCTAATTCTATTAGCAAAGGCTGTTGATGGTTTGAGAAAAATGGAAGGAGTTCATTTTTGGCAAAGATTCTTAATTTGTAATGTTGGTGGTTACCGCCCCCAAGGCTTCCAACTTAATTGCAAACAGTGGAATGTAATTTAGCTGTGGCTGTACCTCTGGCTGTTAATTTAGCTGATTTGAATTCCATTAAGGCTTTAATGGAAACAATTCCTTGTTAATTAACCAGAACCTCCCCTGCCAGTAGCTCATTATAGGTCGGATGTGCAAGGTACTTGACTCATCCGTCCTTCTTAAAGCAAACTGTGCAAGGGTGTCTGGTCCCAGCTCTGGATACATTTGGCATCTAGAAACAGATCTTTGAAACTTCTGGCGTGTATAATCAAAACCAGAGTCTATCCAGTGACCAAATACTAAAACTGCTTGAGTTTTGTTTTTCTAGCTGAATTTCCAGTGACAAAATATTGAAGGCGTTTTGTTTATTGGCTTTTCCCAGGAGATCTGTTGCTAAGATAAGACTAAAGCTTTACAACATTCTTTAAAAAGAGAAGTTAGCATCTTAAGAATCTTCCTTAAAAAAAAAAAGATAAAGCAAATACTTTCCACTGCATTATTTCATTAAGACTTTAGTGATTTTGAGAATCTGATGTTTTTGTCTGCTAACCCTTGTGGACTAATTATGGTCTTCTAAGTTTCCCACAGGAGTGTTCAAACTGATCAGGGCAGCCCCATGTTCCAAAATAATTACGAGGCGGGTAATGATTCATCTCACTTAGTCTTCCCCAAAGTTAGGAACTATGCTCAGCCCAGCTGCCTCAGCTCTAGGAAGGCCTAGAAGCTTCCTTGCCCCTGGCAGAGGTAAATCTCTTTCATGGAGCTCCAAAACAAAAGTTTCCTCTACAGGGTCAGGGCAAAATAGTGTTTTTAACTTGCAAAGGCAAATTTAGCTCCAACGAGAGAACTATATGATTGCCATCCCCCTGTCTTTCCCTCCCCCCACTTCTCCTTGCCGCCCAATCTGGTGGGTGTTCCTCTTTCATCTCAAAGAACACATGCCACTGCTTGTAAATTGTCTTCGTTTTCGGTGGCAGCTCAGTTGTTGGCAGAGCCTTAATCGGTCTGCAAAGAGGAGTCTTCAGTCAGTACATTCACTTCTGAAGTCTGATGGGAATGTGTGTGACAACACAGCAACAAAGGGACCCACCAGCCACGCTGGAAAACCAGCCTCATTGCCTCCCAGCCCCGTCACGTGGTCTCCTGAGGTGGGAACTTCTCTTCTTATTCCTGCTTTCATTGGGCCATTAGCCTAAAACTACATGCTCAGACATCAGTGTCCAGCTTACATAGAGTAGAGACCGAAGGACAAACACGTCACTCCACTGAGGAAAGAGAATGTGTTCGCATATGCTCATTATTCAACAACCATCCATTAGATGTCCATTCAGGGATCAGGTAGCTTAGATTTTCCAAGATGGCTCCGTGGAAAGAAATGTTAATATTTTCCACAAAGGCAAATTATTAGCTATATATTAAATACAGTCATAACATTTGAGGTTCTTATAAATATTATAAACAAGGAAAACAAGTGGGGGATTGAATTATGTGTTCCTCAAAAGGTTTGACTATCTGATCACTTCAGCTATGCGTTAATATATTTAAGAACAAAGATGAGTAAGGCATGATTCTGCTATAAAGGTGTTCACACTGGGGCACCTGGATGGCTCAGTTGGTTAAACATCTGACTCTTGATTTCAGCTTAGGTCATGATCTCTCAGTATGTGAGATTGAGCCCCACGTCAGATTCTGTGCTGACAGCCCAGAGCGTACTTGGGATTCTCTCTCTCTCTCCCTCCCTCCCTTCACCCCTCTCCTCTGCTTGTGTGCATGCTTTCTTTCTCTCTCAAAATAAATAAATATTAAAAAAAATTAAATGTGTTCGCACGTAGCAGGGGACAGAATGTATGTATGTATACCAATAACACTAACAGAAGGTGGAAAGGGACAAGTGTGACAAGGAAGGAAATACTGGTGGGGGAGTTCAGAGAAGGAGATCTTGTTGAGCTGGGTCTTGGTGACCCAGAGGAAGTGCTCTAGCCCATGTTGAAGGACACCAAAGCTTTGGAATAGCAGAGGTGAATGGCCTGCAAAGCATGTGAGCAGAAGTATGCAGAGGGCAGTGAGTGGAGGGCATGGGAGGAGCGTACAGCACGAGGGAATGGTGACCAGTCCATGAATCCTAGACCAGGGAGACGGGACATCACTTAGCAGGCAGTGGAGTGAATCTGAATATTGAGGTGGGGAAGCGTGGTCGGAAGGGCTAATGTGGTGTCATGAGTAGAGCAGGGGGTGGGGTGGGTAGAATATGGGGAGAACAAGAGGGATGCAGGAACTTGGAGGGAACCAGTCAGGTCCCTGTGCCTGGTGTGGAGAACTGTCTGCGGAAATCTGTGCCCACACGGGGAGGGTTCTAGCCTCTGACAGTGTGTGTGTGGCAACAGGTGAGCAAAACACTCTGGCCAGGAGAAAGGCACTCTGGGTGAGTTGGAGCCGTACTTCTCAAACTTCAATGTGCACACAGACCACTTGGGGACCTTGTAAAAATGTGAATTCTGAATCTGTAGGCCTGGGCAGGCTCTGAGATCCTAACAGGTTCCCAGGTGAGGCCCAGACTCTTGGTCCAGGGCCCGTGTTTTGAGTAGCAAAGAGCTAGAATAATTCACATTTGCCAGTTTTAGGAAATGATTTATAAGCCCTCACAGTCTGTGAGAACCCAATTTTTTTGAAGTGTGTTTATTTCTTTAAATCTCACTCTAAATATGGCAAGAAGCTGGCTTGTGGTTAAATTGTGTTGGGTTTTCAGGTTCTAGCTCGACCCATCCAGAGTGTGGCCTTTTTCCACGTGGGGTGTGTGGGCAGCCTTTCTGGCTCTAGAAATCACAAAGGTGAGTCTGCTCAGTTGAAAGCAACCCTTTGAGACAATTCAACGGCTGCCAGAGGCTCAAGTCGTAGATCTCTCCATTATTACGGGAGCCTCCCTTCTGGGTTTCCTTCAAGGAAGGGAAGATTACTGTCCAGAGGCGGCAGATGTGCAAGCCCATCCTGACCCACGGTTCTGGAGCCAGTTTGCAGCCTGGGAGGGAGTGGGGTCAACCTCCAGGCAGTGTGGTGGGTCAGTGACCAAAATGGTGGTGGGAAGGCAGGGAATGCCATGTTTGAGACGGTCCCGTGCAGGCTGATGGCCTCCCTGTCTCTGGAACAGTTCTTCACAGCTCTGAGGAGTGCAGCTAGCTCATCCTCTGATACCACATGAGGCCCTTTGTTTATGGGAAGACCAGCTTCTGCCCTACGCCAGCCCTTTGACAGCAGAGATCATGGCCTCTGTGTGACTCTGAAGAATTGGGCCTGGGATTCTCCTCAGCGAGCTGGAAAGGGGATGCATAAGGCAAATCTACTGATAGATACAGGGGAACTATTCATCTTTCTTCATCATCTTAGGCTGCAAAGAAGGTCCTATTTCTCTTAATAGATGGGTAGGATTCTCAACCACCACCCACTAACATGAGCTGCCTTAGTACATCCTTATTCCCTCTCCTGGGACATCTTCTCAGTGTCACCCTTGAAGTCACTGTTCCAGCCAGACCGAGTGAGTCTGGAGAAGGCCTGGGGACTGCCCTGGGCGGTGGGGCTTGGGGTCCCTGTGCATAGCCCATGCCCAGTGTCATTTGGGGTTTCAGCACCTGCAGGGACTGGTAGATCAGCCTCGCTGTCACATGGGATTTTTACAGAAGGCCATGGCTTTGCATGGCGTGGCTGAACAGGAGCGACTTGTTAGGGCTGGAGGGGAAGGGACAACAGGTGGCTCCCTTCTCACCAGGACTGGGTCTCATCCCCATTTTGTTCTCATTCTCCTGTTCAGGATATTAATGCACTGCTCAAAGGCTCTGCTATATGAGTCCTCATCGTAGGTCATCCCTAGACAGTTGAGGTCCTAGCATAGAACAGAGGTCAGGGCTCACTCAGATAGTACCTGCCCCCCATAGTGAGTTTCTTATGGCTGGGGGTTCCTTGGCATCATTTTCACCCATCTATCTCACCCAGTGGCCAGAAGTTGGGCCCAAGCAATCATCAATCACTCTCATAATTAGAGGTGCCCACACAGGGGTTCTGGGGTTGAACAGCAAGGGCTTAGTCCCAGCTCTACCAAAGTACATGGCCTACTGATCAGGACATGCACCTTGGGGCCAGCCCAGCTGGGACCTGTGTTCCAGATCCTCACCTTCTTCACCGTCCAGCCTGGGCAGGCCTGGGGTCACTTGGAGCTGAGGTTTCCTCAACCACAAAGCAGAGACGATCATGTGCCCTCCCCTGGGGCTGTGGTAAGAAGGGAGCGACAGGACACCTGGGGAGCACTTCACACTGTGTGTGGCACACGGGAAGCACCCAATAAATATTAGCTGTTACTATTCAGTGATGCTTATTTAATAAGTGAGGAGTTGTGGGTGTTATTAGACGGAAACCAGGTATGTCCCTCATCCCGCCGGAAGCCACACCACAGGCTCGTAAATGCCGAGCACGGCGTCCACCTGGTGGCCACATCCCCAAATCCCTCGTCAAAAACCTTGGAGGAAATGAAAAGGCTTGTAATTTATAAGCCAAGGCTTCTCAAGGGGGCAAGAGGGGGAGAGGGGAGGGTCAGAACCCACACTCTGGGGCTTCGTGGGGTCTGCGCGGGCAGCTTGAAAACAAAGCAGCACTTTGTCCTGTGGCTTTACTTTGCTTTTTGTCATAATATTTAATTAATTTTGAAATTTCAAATAACATTAAAGGCAAGTGTGAGATATTTACATCTATTACAGAAGAGGGCATGGGTTTCAAGGGTGGGGGGGAAGAACTTGTCTATGGATAACCTATAAAACGCAGCAAAGCTCCCAGGAATGTTACAGCTACAGGAGGGCTTGGGCCCTGCGCCTTCAGCCTGCCCTGCCAAGGCCCACCCGTCCCCAAGGTGGCTGTGGGCGCTGGAACCCATGCAGTGTCCCCCCACC
>NC_043703.1:139529606-139532100 GCF_006229205.1 Suricata suricatta | reverse complement strand
GGCTAGCTGCTGTCACTGCAGAGCCCGCTTTGGGTCATCTGTCCCACCTCTCTCTGCCCCTCTCCTGCTTGTGCGCTATCTCTCTCAAAAATAAGTAAAACATTAAAAATAAATAAATAAAGCCTCTCTCCTTAAAGAGTGGACAAGAACGTTCTCATTACACCTCCTCTCTTCACAACTGCTTCCTGACGGGGAATTCAGGGAAGAAGCAAGGGTGTGAAGACAGGGGCCCCGCCATGTTTGCCTGTCCCCACCGCCCTCCAGCATGCAGGCCTCCTTGCATTCACCTGCCCTTGGCCTCCCATATTAGAATCCAAACCCCTCCTGGACCCTAAACAAGGGACCTCCCAACCAGCAGGTGTTGTGCCCCAAGGCTGTGGTGCAGGGGACTGCAGGGAAGTCAGCTCAGCTCCTTCCTCCCTCCCCCTGTGAATGGTGTCAAAGACCCGGTGGCCTGGACATGGGGCAGGGATGGGGTGAAGGACGTGGGGAGAACTGGAGGAGGCAGCGGAGCGGTGGGTTGGAGCTCACACTGGGAGGAGGGTGGTTACACCTGGACAGCGGGAGGCACAGGTAAAGAGAGACAACTTAGGATCCCAGCCCAATCCGCTCATTAGTGTCTCCCGCCATCTCACCAGAAGAGCCTTTCGGTCATGGGGGCTGTTACGTGCTTGGTGCCACTTCCATTTTCTGAAATTCTAATTTTTACTTCAAAGTTCAAAGCTTATCTTTGGCAACAGGTACTGACAGTTATTTTCCTTGACATGGCAAGTTCTCTTCATTCATTTCCAAGGAAATACCTGCCAATCCCCCAGTCTGACTCACCGTGGTCTGTTCGTCACTTGCTCCTTCAAGTGAAGACGGTGCTCCACAGACAAAGCAGCTCATTCCGCTTACAGCGCGTGTGCACGGGGGCCTTCCCTTGATGCACTTAAGCAGTGCCCAGTGTGTACTTCCCACCTGCTCACAGAGAAACTTGAAAATACAGGCCTTCAAGGGTCAAAAGTTAGCCATTTTTATAGTCTAATCAAAGGCATCCAGAAGCAAAACTGGCTTTTTAATGAGTAGGCGATGGTAAAGATCCAATGTCTAGTTGTTCAGTTTGGTGTCACTGCCTGGATTCCTGCTACGGCAGCTAGTGTCACTCACCATGGCCGCTGAGCATGAATATGAACACAGGGGAAGAGAGGAATAATGTCTCAGGAGAACTGTCTCCCACCCAGCCATCCCCACCCCCGCCAGGGGCTTGCAGACTCTGTCCTGAGAGCTGCTGTGCTATAATGAGAGGGGCAGGGACGGTGTTCTACTAGAAACACAGTAGATACACTGGTCCTTTTAGGCTAAGACATGAAAGAGGGATGGAAGTTTTGTGTGAGAATTCAAGGAAAATGATAGGTTGGGCAGAGGGAACAGCATGTGCAAAGGCTCAGAGGCATAGCAGGCATGGTATGTACAGAAAGCCTCGTGTTCACACTGCAGGTGGCTGAGTGGCCACAGCAGCCCTTACACTTGACAATCTAAGAATAAAACCCCACCTTAACATTTAACATGCACCCAATACGTTTCTGAGTGTTCACTTGATCTCTGAAACAGCTCTATGGGGTTCATTATTATTATTTGGGGGGCAAGGATGTTTTGTTCCCAGATGCAAACGCAGAACACATTAGCTGTTTGTTAAAGTGAAAAATGTGAGCTTGGACATTCCCTAAGATAGAGTTTATGTTTCAAGGTGAATTTTCTTATAATAGTACAGTTAAGGAGGAAATAAACTTGAACTGGAATTGATATTGTAACTAACATCCTGCTTTTCGGTTTGTGTGTCCAGAACACCACAATTGCTTCTTTTGTTGCTCTCCTTATTCTAGTTGTGAGTAATGGACCATATTCACTTATTTTTTCTTCTTTCCTTTTGACGCCCTTCACTCATTTTCCCAGCCCCACTCCCACCCCCAGGGCCCTGGCAGCCACTAATCTGTTCTCTGTATCTATGCGGTTTTCTTTTCTTTAGGATTCTACACATAAGAGAGATCTGTCTGACTTATTTCACTTAGTGTAATGCCCTCAAGG
Organism: Suricata suricatta; assembly: GCF_006229205.1. Taxonomy (NCBI): domain Eukaryota; kingdom Metazoa; phylum Chordata; class Mammalia; order Carnivora; family Herpestidae; genus Suricata; species Suricata suricatta. The sequence goes on along the minus strand of NC_043703.1, from coordinate 139,530,033 downwards.
TGCATCCCTGTTGTCACAGATGGAAGTTTTCCTTCTTTCTTATGGCTGAATAATATACCATTTACAATAATACATAATGTATAATATGTATATATATTATAGATACACATTTCCTATATATACATTATCTCTCTCTCTCTCTCTCTCTCTCTCTCTCTCTCTCTCTCCCTCTCTCTCTCTCTCTCTCACAATTTTTTATCCATCTGGCCACCAGTGGACACTTAGGTTGTTTCCGTATCTTAGCTGTTGTAAATAATGCTGCAGTGAACAGAGGAATGCAAATAGCTTTTTGAGTTAGTTTTTGTTCACTTTGAATAAATCCCGAAAAGTGGAATTGCTAGATCTCTGGCAGTTCCATTTTTAATTTTTTGAGAAACTTCCTTACTGTTTTCCATCATGGCTGCACCAATTTACGTTCCCACCGACA
>NC_043703.1:139515936-139529506 GCF_006229205.1 Suricata suricatta | reverse complement strand
TGTAGCCGAAGGCAAGGCCCGAGGATAGACCCAGCGGCGAGCCCTCAGCTGTCACCTGTCACCCAGCTCTGCTGGGGAATCTGGGCAGAGCCTCCCAGCACCCACTCTTCTCACTATTACTGTGGCTCTGAGGAAGGGGACATCAGAAGAGGGGACAGTCCTAGGTTTTTCACCCGCCCCACATTAGCCACATTAGACCCAGGCATATGTGAATGGCTTGATAACTCCAGAAAAAGCTGTTTCCTTTTTTGTTTTAAGCCACTGAAGGACAACTGTTTACATTTTCAGGAAGAGCTAATTTGGGAGAGAGAGAAGAGCAACAGATCTGAATCTGCAAAAGGGGATTTCTTGACATTGTCTTTGTCTTCCCCACAGAAGAACCACCTCTTGTACATTCCCGCCTCGGTGGGGATTGCCTTGACGTGGGTTTTGGATGCCGACTTTTAACGACTTTTCAAGAGCTCCCTCTCAGCCTGCCAAGGACGGGTTGGTATCAGTGACGTCACAGAGCATTTGTCTTTGTTTAGTTATAGCAGGAAGCCTGACACTGAGGTGAGGCCCGGGGCAGATGCCACTGAAGGGATACCGAGTCGCCAGCTAGGAAGGTTCCATTCATGCCTTTTCTCTCTGCACGGCCACTAGAGATAAAGTAGCGCGATATAGTTCTGAGGCCTCAGTGAATGTGGATTAAGATCTGGATCATATCTGAACTCGATTAGTAAGCTTTGGTCTATAACCATCATATCATGTCCCCTGTTAGAAGGGAAAGATCACATATGTTAAGGTAAAGCACATCTATTTGGTGTAACACCGTAAATTTTGGGGTAAACAACTGAATTTTCATGGGTTTTCCCAATCTGTTCAGTCTCTTTGGAGCAGAGTTTTTTGGCCAGTTATCTAAGCAACTTTTTGCCTTTGTTCTTCAATAAAGATACAGCTCACTGCCCACAATAATGGTGAAATGATAACGTGAAGAATTTTCATAAATTAGGAGTGTTTTTCTGCCAGAAAACTTGATAAACACTTTTTTGTCTTTCTCTAACATCCATGCTGGGTATTTGGAAGGAAGTGTTTCCATGAACACACAGTAGAGATTGACCTAGAAACTTCCACATCTGTGACAAGCGCACAGGTGCTCACACTCTTCCAAGCTGGGAAGCGGTAAGCCCAACCCTGCTGATCACTGTCCCCCACTACTCTCTGTCTCTGTCTCTGTCTCTCTCTTTCTCTGCCTGTTTCCGAACCAGGGGCTTACAGACAGCTGTGGCCTACTCAGCACGGAGGAGGAAAAAGAGTGGACGCCAGGTCAGTGCCTCAGTGCCTTGGAGGGCCTTGCCCAGATCTGGTCTGCGATTAACAAATGTTGGAGACTGAATGGCCTTTTCTGTTATTCCTGACTAACAGTGCCAGAAAGTGAAGGTATGAACTCATCAGCAGTGATGAGCTCCACAAATGAGTCATGATTAGAGGCAGCAGTGTTTTGGTAGTTAGATCAGAGATCTGGGTTCGTTTCTAGAAACTCACTGGGCAGTTGCCCTCTTAAATCAGAATCTATGGTGAACTCATCTGAGGGGTGGCTGGTCGTGCACGGACTGAGTCAGAGGAGGCCAAGTCTCAGATTCGAGCTACACGACCTCACAGACGTGGCCAAACCACCTTAAAGCACTGTTTCCTCTGCAGGTAAGTTTGTTGATTCCATACTTCCTGTCACAGGCTTATTTTCAGGTCAGATTAGCTAATGCCTGCATAGTGTCAGCTCACCCCGATGCTTAATACATGGTGGCCATTATTTTCACAATTTGGGTAACAGCATAATGTCATTAATGAAAATACCTTGGCAGGAAAGGGGGGGGGCATTAAAAATAATTAGAATGATAACTTTTCTGAAAGATCTGCTTACTGCCCAGCGGATTGGTGTCTTACATTGGGGGGCCTATTGGTTCTATTTAGGGACTCTTAAATTCGAAATTCTTTTGGAGAAATGAAAGAACATGTATCTGTGTGCATCAAAGCAAATTTTAATATTTCCTCTATATTGATCTGAACACTAAAAGATTTTTCAGCAGAGGGTCACCTGGCTGGCTCAGGTAGTAAAGCATGTGACTCTTGATCTTGGGGTCTTGGGTTCAAGTCCCACATTGTGTGGAGCAACTAATTAAAAATTTTTAAATTTAATTTTCAGAGAATAATTATTCTTAGTAATAAATTAAGTGTTTGGGTACTTTAGTCAATTTCTTAGCCTACCTGCCATGGTATTTTCTTTGCAGAGTGTATTTTTTAAGTTTTATTATTTTAACTTTTTAACAAAAAATGTTTGCATTTGAGGCTTAATGAATTTGAAACTGCTGATATTTACGTTGACTTCTCTATCAGTCATAATATATTTAATTGAGAAAATATTCTCTTTACGCTGTTAAAGTGCCTGGAAAGCCAAGAGCAATTCTGCTGAACAAAGGCTATTATCAATTCTAATTTTTTAAAATATTGAAAACTTAAATAGTTCATTCCAAATATTTGCTCAGGTAATTTTAGCCTTCAGAGTTCCTTTTCTTGACAAATATTTTTATGACACCACTTGTTGAGTAAGGTGTCTCTATGATTCTTTTGAATGGTTCACCAAATTTAGATGATTCAAAATTGTAGACCTTCTCAATTACATTCTATTCTGGGACAGAATTTAAATTTATCCAAATAAAAATAGGAGCTCCATCAAAATATTCTTCTCACCGGTTGAGATCATCCAGTGCACAGTTATAGAATTTCAAAATACTTCATTAGAGCACTCACTGTGGCCCCCACCTCACTTTTACAGGACGCATTTCAGTGCCTTCCTGTAGGAAGCGCTGGGTGCGTAACCCTATGACCTGTGCAGTCACAGGAGCCCGTGCTTAGAAGGCCCCACACTTGGTTTACTGCTCTGCTGTGGCCATCCTAAAATGCTTAATTTTTTCTTAAAATTTTTTTAACATTTATTTATTTATGAGAATGAGAGAGACAGAGCATAAATGATGGGGGGATAGAGAGGTAGGAAACACAGAATCGAAAGCAGGCTCCAGGCTCTGAGCTGTCAGCACAGAGCCCGACGTGGGGCTCGAACTCCTGAACCACGAGATCATGACCTGAGCTGAAGTGAGCGGGACGCTTAACCCACTGAGCCACCCAGGAGCCCCCTAAAATTCTTAATTTTTTAATGAGCATTTTCTTTTTTGTGTTAGGTCCCACAAATTACGTAGCTGTCCTGCTTGTTTGTCTTGGTTTTTAATAATTACAATTTTCCAAAAGCTTCGAGCTCAAAAGTGGAATTAAAAAAAGATTTGCATTTACTCAATACTTTGAAGAGTTCCAAATGATTCTGAACAAAATGCAGCCCCAACTTCAGGGCATTGTAAGACACTTAGGGTTTTATGAAAATCATAAAGACTCAGATATTCTGTCATTTGGAAGGTACAAAGGAGAATTTTGTGACCGTGTGTGTGTGTGTGTGTGTGTGTGTGTGTGTGTGTGTGTGTAAAATTTGACACTTCGTGTCCACTTCCATTGGTAGTCCACCACAGCCTGTTTGGACCAGAGCGCTAATTATATGCATTCCACGACCCAGTCCAAATATACTTTTGCTCCATGGGGTCTTATGGTAGCAAGAATTCTGTTTGTACCAGGATTCGAACCATCACAATTTGTCACCTCAAAAACCAAGTTTCCTTTCCACGATGAACTTTAAACTGGATTTAGAACAGCAATTAGAACAATGTCAGAATTTTCACCTGTGACAGAATGAGTTTTCCAGAGGTTTGACCTTATTCCTTGAATTAACTTTATTTATTATTATTATTATTATTTTAATTAACCTTTATAAGAGTGAACAGATTTCTCATGTGAGGTAGCTGATGACTCTGATGGAAAGTGGGTCACTTTACTGTTTACATAGCGTGACTTCTCCTAATACTAATACTTCAGATTTCAGTCAGGCACAGGAAACGTTAGGATTGAAAATGAGTGAAATGAGTTTAGAGGAATGGTCATTTTGTCTCGAGAAACGCTGAGCTTCCCAGAGCGATACGAAAACGCACGCACCTCCGCAGCTGCTTGTGTTAGATTGCCATCCTCGCATATCATCCATTTGTGCAATTAACTTTTGAAGTAAAAGCTGATGTTTCTTCAGCAAAATTGTGTTCGCTGGTTTTCGTGTGGCCACCGATACCATGATGATATCCCCACAGGAGAATCAAGACGTCAGTAGTTTATGCAAGTTACTCATTTCTCTACAACGTTAACATTTGAATTTTTCCCTAAATATGCACTTTGATCTTTTCAGGCTGATTGCTGCTCAAAGAGTTTATTACAAAAGAAAAAGATGTTATACAATAATGTAATAAATAATGGTTCTAGAGTCACATTCAGTAATGACAAAACCACTGTAAGCAAGAGTATTCAAACTATGCTCTGTGATGGGGCTGGTCAGTTTCCATTTCCTGCATGTGTCACTTACAGCTCTCCTGTGCTTTTGCACAGTTTCCACTGACCCTGCTACTGTGTGGCCAGGCAGCTTTGTGGACCTCTCAGCCCACAGCAGTGAGGGCTGGTGGGCAGCTGGGTCGCTCACCACCACAGAGTCCCTAGGAATTTTTATCATGCTGTCCTTCAAAGGAGGTGATAGTTGCACCTTATCAGGAAATGGTTAGGGAAAGAGAAAGGGATTTTGCCATAATCTTACAGGTTTTACCAGGAGAAAAAGTGAGAACTCTGTTGATCACACTTGTGGCTCAACACTCCTGTTCAAGACTGGAAGAGGCTGGGGCACCTGGGTGGCTCAGTCGGTTCATCATCTGACTTCAGCTCAGGACATGATCTTGCATCTGGTGAGTTCAAGTCCTGCTTTGGACCCTGTGCCAATAGCTTAGAGCCTGGAGTCTGCTTCGGATTCTGTGTCTTCCTCTCTTTGTGCTCCTCCTCTGCTCACGCTCTGTTTCTGTCTCTCTCTCTCTCTCTCTCAAAATTAAATACAACATTAAAAAAATTTAAAAAGACTAGCAGAGGCTGAGAATGCCCAGTGCGGGTCTACTAAGCCCACCCAGTGTGTTTACAATACTATTAATAATGTGTTTTAAAATGAAGCATCTGGGATGCCTGGGAGGCTCAGTTGGTTAAGCATTCGACTTCAGCCCAGGTCGTGATCTTGCAGTTTGTGGGTTTGAGCCCCGCATCGGGCTCTGTGCTGACAGCTCAGAGCCTGGAGCCTGCTTCAGATTCTGGGTCTCCCTCTCTGCCCCTTCCCCCGTCTCAAAAATAAACATTAAAAAAATTTCTTTTACATGAAGCATCTGATATATGTTAGACTGCCTGGCACTATCCTAGGAAAACCCGGGCATGTAGCTGCCCTGATTATCATTGACTGCTTTTGTTATTCTGTGGCTCCCTGATGAGACATAATATTGCTCTAATTTTACCAACCACTTCTCCATTAGAAAAATGACCTTTCATTTAAATGCGAAGGAAAGAGTGAAGTTGCTACAGTCGAGAACAGGACGATGTTAAGCTAAAGATGAATGGTAACTCGGTGGGTACATTTGGCTATCATGACTTACCTCTTCTGGGGACCAACTCCCAGGGACAAATTCTGATGTTTTCTTATGGGTCTGGAGCTATTCTTTAGTTTAAGCAGGCTGATTTCTTGAGGAGAAGGGGTAATCTATCTTAATCTTGCTTCATAAGCCCAGGACCTACATAAGTCTGGGTCTATAACACTGAAATCCCTTCCTAACGGTGCCCCAAGTGAAGTGTCAGGAAACCCCCGCCCCTTTTCGGGAGTGGGGTGGGGGTGGTGTTCGAAGTCCAGCATGCTATTGGAGGCCAGCTGTATACAAGTGGTATAAACTTTATTGTCTCATGGCTTCATCACCTGTAAAATGGCCCTCAGCACCGGCTGCCAACGCATCTGGGGCACAGCAGCTGGGAACAATTTTCAGTTGGAAAAATAACTTATGTGGAAAAGGAACATAAACTTTCATCATATACTGGCTGGTTGTAAACTAAGGCCATGTCAGGGACTAAGGCTTGTTTTTCTATTTGGTTATTGTCTGATATTTCTGGGGCACACGGGCTGCACATTTCCCAGGTGACAGGTCGTTATAATAAAATGAACTGGGTCACCTTATTACCTTTCTCGAGTCCTTTACTGGTGGATTTTGGGAAACAGATGCTAAATGTTTAGCAAAATCCATATACAGCTTTGTTAGGGCTTTCCCATTATAATCTGATCTACACAAGGTGCCTGTAGAAGAAACACAACAAAGTAAACAAGTATGACCTAACACAGATTAAAATTATAATATTTAAAATGTCATGTAACACCAAAGGAACTTGGGTGACCAGATGACTGTGACAGGGGTTGTCCAGATAGGAGAAAACAGCAGAGAGAATGCTGTCCAAAAGCCAAATAAAACCATATTTTAAATTTGGAATTGCTTGTCGTTTTAATTGTAAGATATGCTGCTCTTTTCCTGGGTTAGAAAGCTAAAAGCATGAATGACTTCAATCCACAGAATGTGTAAGAACTAGAGCTACAACTGATGCTTGTAAACTCTATCCAAACTTGTATCTTGTCAACTTGGAAAGTCTTTCTGTTTGCCCAGAAGTCATGAAAAAAGGTTAGGTTTTTACAATTTTATTTGACCTATTGTTCAGCTATTTTTTAAATACTTTATGATTTCTAATTTTAAAAAATTTGTTATTGTTGTAAAACATACAGAACATTTACCATATTAATCATATTCAAGTGTCTGATACAGTGACATTAAGTACATACACAATGTTGTGTAACTGTCATGACTATTTATTTCCAGAACTTGATTTTTTATTTTTAAAGCTTCGCCAAAATATGATGCTTAAATACAATATTTAAGAAAAAGATACGATTCTGCTTTAAAGTGAGATCAATAGGGGCATCTGGGTGGCTCAGTCGGTTGAACATCTGACTTCGGCTCAGATCTTGATCTCAGTTTGCGAGTTTGAACCCCGCATCGGGTTCTGTGCTGACAGCTCAGAGCCTGGAGCCTGCTTCTGATTCTGTGTCTCCCTCTCTCTGCTCCTCCTGTGCTAGGGCTCTCTCTCTCTCAAAAATAAGTAAAAAACATCAAAAAAATTAAAAAAAGAAATAAACATTAAAAATTTTTAAAATAAAAATATAAAGGGAGACTAACAAGTAATTGTTTTTTCTTCCTTCCTGGGAATGCAGACTGTTTCTGAGGTGGCTCTTGTTAAGTATGTCTGTATCTGTCAACATACTGTGTTTAACCCTGTTTTGAACTCTGCTTTTATTCTAAGAGGGTTGTAAACTAGGGAAAAGCTACAGAAATCTGTAAATGCTCTAAAAAGAAATTCCAGACTGATACGGCTGGCATGGGAGCTGAGGGGAAACTTTATTATGTTATTTGGAAGAAAGGAAAGTCATTCAAGCCCCATAATGGTTAGATGTGACAGTGTGTGTTAACTAAATAGGGGGTCAGAGAGGAGCGTAGTTTCTAAACTTCTGCAATTCAAATCGCATATTGATTTTATTTAAAATGAAGATGTTTATAAAATGAAGTCTCAGAATATGTTTGCGTTAGAGGAAGTCAATAACGTAAAAGTGACTTTAGACTTTCTGTCTCCCTAAAGCTCATGACCTTCAGATCTAGTCACTCTGCTGCTTACGGGACATTTATCTTTCCTAAATGTCCCATATTAATGTCCACACAGGCTCCCTTGCCAGCCATAGCCCACCTCCAGGCAGCAGCAAAGCTCACTGAAGTCCTTTTGGAAATACGGTCTATTCTGGAACCTGTCTCTTCTGTTTTGAAATCACGATTGCAAAAGGCTCAAGAAGTGAAAGATTTAATTTTAAGTGTCCCTTTAAGAGAAAATAGAAACGGGACTATTGGTGTAACCTAATAATTTATTCCAAATAGAGATATCCATCATTTTATTTATATGTGACAGAAATACGGGGAAATATTGCATCTGTTAAATCACTATGTTTTCCTTATAGCTGCTGGTTCTATTATTCTCTGTGCTTTTCTGGACCTGCTATGACAAAAATGGATATAATTTATGGAATTGACAAAGCAAGGGACATCATCTTTCTATTGTAGGCAAATAATTATGCTAATTTGGAACGGACCCACCTTCCTAGAGTGAAGTTGCTTCCAAACTCCCAAGCAGTCTTATCTGCACAGCTTTTGAAAAAGACTTAATTGTTGGACCCAGCCTCCAGGCTCATCCCGTGACACCGGTCCAAGGGTACTACAGCCCATTCACTACAGTGAAAGAACATTCTCCACAAGTACTAAAGATTGGCTCACGTTGGCCGTTTTGGAAACTGTGATGAGTGAATTGAGAAAATGAATTGTTCTGATTCTTTTAAGCTTTTAGGCTTTGAACAAAATAATGAATAACCCTTAGTAATTAAATGCCTTGTTTGTTTTTAGTTCTTTTGAATTCAATCAAGGAAAGGGATGGAAAGGAAAGACACACTGGGGAGGCCCCCAAAAGCACTTTGGCACTCACCAAATCTGCCACACGATGAATAACACAGTGGGGGTAGATGGCTAAGTAGGTCCTATTTTTGTGTTGTTCAATAACACTAGGAAACATGCTTTAGTTCAAAGCATTATTTCTCTTCAAGTGTCTCCAATCAGCATCACATAGCTTTCGGTAATGCTAGAGTGATTTCAATGTACCAAGTGTCTTTGAGTAGTTGTCTAAGGGAATAAAGCTAAGGGAAAAGAGAGGGCAGACGGAGGGCATTTGACCACAAAGACTGAGAATTTCATTGGTTTGTGGGAGAATTCCTTGGCTAGCACCTCTGGGAAATGGGGCGGTTTATAGGGAAGATTCCCAGGCATACATGTTCTTAATAACAAAGAGGCCTTTGCGACGTTGTCTTGGTGAGGATGCTTTCAGCTGCAAGTAACCACAGACCCAACTGAGGACAACGTAAGCCCTGAGGGGATTCAGGCTCTTGCATAACAAGCCCTAAAGTAGGCATGCTTCCCCAAATGCACACAGGGGCTCGGGCCCCACTTCTCTGTGGCTTTCTGAATTTCTCCATTTCTGTGTTGGCTTCATCCAGCAGAAGTTCAGAGCATCTTATCCAGTCACAACAGTGTCTGTGTTATGTTTAGCCCCAGCCTTGACTGGATAAATATATATGTGTATATAAATAAATATATGTACATATATTTATATTTTATATTAAATATTTTGTTATATATTTTAAAACTTCTTTTAATTTTATTTGATTTTTTTTTTTGACAGAGACGCACACGCATGAGCAGGGGAGGGGCAGAGGGAGAGGGAGAGAGAATCGGAAGCAGTTTCCAAGCCCAGTGTGGAACCCAATTTCACCACGATGATGCCCTGAGCTGAGGTCAAGAGTCAGATGCTTAACCAACGGAGTCACCCAGGTGCCCCGGGACAAGTATGTATTGATTAGGGAGTCCTGGAGACTAACTCTTCTCAGTGAGGAGGAGCGAAAGCAGTGCCACTGAGGACAGTAAAGGTCGAAAAGGCTGAGAGGTGCTATAAAAGTAAGAAAGAGATGTGTGATTGTGAATAGAACAACTCCCGTTCTCGAGGAGCCACCTGCAGTCCCCCCCGCAGTCACCGTTTCCTGACTTCTGAGATAAGACAACAGCAAATCCAGTAAAAACCATACTGTGCTCCCTACATTACTATTAGCAAAATGCCTTGAGGACAAAATGTCTTCTCAAAAATGGTCATAAACAAAAGAGGCTACTCTGAGTAGAAACATACATTTTCCGTGTTCACACAATAACATTGCCTTATATTTATGTAATAGAAGCATCACAAGAGCCTGAATTTTGTGTTGTTTACTACTGGATCAGCAGTGCCCAAACCAATGATAGCACATGGTGGGTTCTCAAATTTTTGTCAAAAGGACGAGTGAAGGTAGAGGCATTTTCATTTACTAGCTAAGAGAAAGTGGGAGGGAGCAAAAGAACTGGGTCAATCCTGTAAGTTACTAGCTATGGGATCCTTCCTGGGCTTCAGTTTCTTTTTCTGTAAAATGGGGCTAATAGAAAATTGCTTTATCAGGTTGTTGTGAATATTTAAATGAATTAGGGATGTCTGGGTAGCTCGGTTGGTTAAATGAGTTGTTGTCTGACTCTTGATATCAGCTCAGGTCATAACTTCACGGTTCATGAGTTCAAGCCCTGTGTCAGGCTCCACGCTGGTGGTGCGGAGCCTGCTTGGGATTCTTTCTTTCTCTGCTCCTACTCCATGTGTGCTGTCACTCTCTCTCTCTCAAAATAAGTAAATAAACAAAAAAAAATTAAATGAATTAATACATGTAAAGTGTTTGTAACAGTAGTCCTCAGGCAGTGCTAACAATTTATTATCACTACTACTACTGAGTTCTTAATATTTCAGTTTCCTTATTAGTTAAATGAGGATAATAAAAGGCATCCCATTTGAGTATTAAATAAGATGGTGTTTGTTCCTTCCTCATGATGTCAGGTATGGTGTTAGGAGGTTGGCCAAAGTTACTATAATTCTATGTCTGTTCCCAGTGCTTTTATTTTATAAAGTTATTTTTACTCCATTATACATTTGGTCCTTAGAACAAACTACCGAGAGAACAGGTCGAATATTATGCTCTTTTACAGGTCAGACAACTGAGGTACTGAGCAATTAAATTATGCCTCTAAAGACTTACTCAGAAGGCAAATGTAGGGCCAAAAGCTAGCACAGCACTTTCCGGATGTTTTGCTGTATAGGTCTTCCACATTTTAAATGTCTAAGCAGAATTTTCAGGGCTAAAGAGTGACTTTATTGAGCAAATGTATAAGGTGAAACATTTCTAAGTGGGATTTATGGGAAAGATGGAGGAAGTGACCAGAACAGGAAATGACAGTTTAAATGAGGTGCTTTTAAGGGGGCAAGGTTAGAATGATCCATGTGATACTTGATAAGAATTGGAGACATCAGTATGAATTCATGTTTAGATTAATATAGGCACACATGGTTACGTGTAGAAAATTTGCAGCTTGTATAAATACACAGGTTAGTATACTGCATACGTACCACATACATTTCCTTGTTCTGTCAGCTAAGAGGGCTTAGAAGCAACAACATCCCAATAGCCACAAGCACACCTACCACCCAGATCTTGGTTTCTATAACCTTTCTCCAAAGGAAGGAACCACGGCTCCTTGGAGAAATGGCTGATTCTAGCCCTGGGCAGGTAAGATAGGAGTCTATAGAGCCAGAAAGTAAGGGAGTACTAAAACAAACCAGTGAGCACAGAAAGATGAGGAGTATGTCGCTAGTCAGGATGCTAGTGGTCGGGGGTGGGCCGGCTGTGATGGGGAAGGTGTGATCGGGAGGAGAGGAAGAGGGAATTCAGGGCCGGGTTTAGTGAGGTCACCGATGGGGCCACCTAAGGGCCGGGCCCGGCAGTTCTCATCCGCCTAGACCGCCCGACAGGCCGCTGGGGCCGGCGAAGCCCTCTGGGAGCCGCTGTGGTCCTGCTGGGAGGGCGCGTCGGAGTCTTTGTGGCCACTGTGCCTTTGTGACGTTTCTCCCGGAGGAAAAGGGTTTTTGCTCTTGGGAGTGGCCCAGACTCTGCCCGGTTACTCGCGGCCTCAGGGACCCGACTGGTGAGCGTTCTGGAAAGTTGGTTCAGCGAGGGCCTGTGTTTCCTTTTGTTGGGGAAGAGGATGTTTCATCTGAGAATGTGGCTTTGTCTGCGCTCGTCTTTCCTTCTGGACACACTACCTTAGTAGGCAGGTAATCTGCTTTCTCGGATGCGTGTAGTGTGCATGTTTCAGTTCCTGTTATACACATGTGCTCCACTGGTCTTTGTACTAAAGAGAAACAATTTTTACCTGGCTTTTATCTGACCCTCCCTAAGCCTGTCCGTTCCCACTAAGTTTCAAGCCAGGGACTCTGGGAGAAAAGAATGAAGGCGTTATTACTCTACTTTCAGAATAACTGGATTTCACATTAACTGGGTGTTTGGACTACGTGTTTTCCATTTGGGGGAAAGACATTTTTCTTCAATAAAAATTTAAAGGAAATATAAGCAGCTACTGCTATGAGGATGCGCTCAAGTAGATTCATCCATTTTCGCTTTTTGCATGGTTGCTCTCTCTAGATAAATATATCTTTTAGTGGACTGTGTGAAAGTAAATAGGAAATAAATTGTAGATGATGCTTGACCTTTACTTAGTAATGCAACTCCTAAATATAAGGACATTTGCTACTAAAACCATAATGCATTGATTTCACCCAAGAAAATTAAAAATGTTATATAATATCTGTCATGTAAAGACTAAAGTCTTTAACATTGTTTCAAAATATGTTTTTGGGTGTTTCTGGGTATAGGATGCAATCAAGGTTTATATATATGACAAGTGTTTAAGCTTCTAAGACTCCTTAAAGCTGGAGCAGAGGGTTACCTGGGTGTCTTAGAGGGTTAAGCCTTAGACTCGATTTCAGCTCAGCTCATGATCTCATAGTTGGTGAGATCTAGCCCTGTGTTGGGCTGACAGCATGGAGCCTGTTTGGGATTCTCTTTCCCTCTCTTTCCCCTCTCCGGCTGGCATGTGTGTTCTTGCTCTTGAAATAAATAAATTAATTTTAAAAAAAAAAAAGAAAGAAAGATGAGGAGTATGTCAAAGGGACATAGGAACCAACTGAAAAGGCTCCCAGTGACCAAAACAAGAACAATATGATCAATAAAACAAGTATGAATATCAGATTATAACCTAATGTATAAATAAATATCTATGAATCCATACTAATATGAATAAGTGATTGAAAAATAAATGGGGGAGAAGAGACAAATTTTCCCTTTAGAAGAATTAAAAATAATTTGTGTAGATACTCCACACTCAAGGCGATGGATCATAACTCCTTACCCCTTAAGTGCGGAGTACGCACGATGACTTCCTTTCAGAGAGTCCAGGGTGGAATGTGGGGAGAAAAAAGCAAGCTTACAGTGCAGAAACCTGACAAGCACAACCCCGCTCAGGTGATCAAAGCTCACATCAGCAGAGATAAGTCATCATTCTATTTGTCTCCCATATTCTTTGTTTCTTCTTTCCCATCTTGTCTTAGACTGATTGTTGTTTTTATATTACTATTATCTCCTCTACTAACTCCTACCTATGCCTTTATTTTTTTTAATTTTGGCTCTAGTGACATCAATATGCAACTTTTCTATATCCTTGTCTATATTAAATAAATACTATAGCACCTCATGGAAAAAGTAATAGCCCTAAAACACCTTTATTCCATTTTCCCTTCATTCCTTAGCACTATCGTGTTATGGGTTCTACTTATAAATCCCACAATGCTTGCTATTTATCTAAACATTCAAACATCTTTTAAAGATTCAAAAAATGAAAAATAGTCTTTTCTATTTACCCACATATTTGCTTTTTTCCAGAACTTTCCATTCCTTCCTGTAGATTCAGGCCTCCATTTGGCATAACTTCCCTTTCATTCACAAAAATCTCTAGATACTATAGTGATGTAAACAAAATGGCCCATTTATAATATTTTAGAT
>NC_043703.1:139514096-139515836 GCF_006229205.1 Suricata suricatta | reverse complement strand
AAAAAAAAAAAAGAAGATAACAAAGGGCATCAAAGAAGACATTCCTGGGCCACCTAAGTGGCTTAGTTGGTTGAGCATCAGACTTTGGCTCAAGTCATAGCCTCACAGTTTGTGAGTTCAAGCCCCATATCAGACTCTGCTGTCAGCACAGAGCCAGCTTCAGACTTCCTGTCTCCCTCTCTCTGTGTCCCCTCCCTGCTTGTTCTCTCTCTGTCTCAAATACAAACATTTAAAAAATAAGAAGATATTCTTTTGCCCAGCAAGAGTTTTGTGTCCCTGATAGGACATTTGAAATCAAAACTGGACAACTCACTGTTTCCTACTTCCTGAAGGCAGCCGCTGGGATTGAGAAGGCGCGCCCGGCAGACAGGGGTAAAGGAGGCAGGCTTGGGGTACGTGCATGGAATCACCCGAGGTAAACCGCAGGACGATGCCTTTGCCTTGCAGGACGTGCCCCTGTTCTCTGTTGTCCACTCGTGCTTCCCAATCCCTGGGCGTTCGTGTGGCAAAGGACCTCAGTTCAGAAGAGCTGGCGGCTTTCCCGAAGAAGGGGACCACATTCCTGGCTGCTCTCAAAGTGGCAGATTTGGCAGCCCATGCCGACGCTGACAAGAAATGACCCTGCCCCCCACACTCCAGGATTTTGAAGGGAGAAGCTAGGAAGGAAGCCAGTTGGAAAGGCTGTGCCAAAGGGGAGGAAGGGAGGTGACACTGACATAATTACTATTTCCCTGACTTTAAATTATATTTTTTTACATGTGTGGCAGTATCAAGGGATCAGCCTAAAGAAATATCCTTTGTCATCCTCTTGTCATCCCTGAAAAAAAGCCACTTCTTCAAAAATAAATAAACATTTTTTAAAAAGAAGGGGAAAAGAGACACTTTATTTGGGTGGAGGAATTGGAAGGAGAAACACAGATGACAGCTGACTTACATTCAGAAAGAACAGAATCTGGAAGATAATGGAATACCACCATTAAAGTACCAAATGACAAAAATAACAAAAAGATTTTAAAATATCAACCTAGAATTATACATTCTATGAAAATATATCTCAAAATAAGGGAGGAAATAAAGACCTTTTTTTGGAAATGATGAACATTTATTTATTTTTTTATAATAGTTTATTGTCAAATTAGTTTCCATATAACACCCAGTGCTTCTCCCCACAAATGCCCCCCACCATGACCATCCCCCCTCCCCCTCCCCCTTCAGTCCATGGTTCGTCTCCAGTATTCTGTAGTCTCCCTTGATCTGTGTCCCTCAATCTTCCCCGTTCTCTTTCTCCCTTCCTCTCCCCATGGTCCCCTGCCAGGTCTCTCCTGTTAGACCTATGAATGCAAACATATGGTATCTATCCTTCTCTGCCTGACTTATTTCGCTTAGCATGACACCCTCAAGGTCCATCCGCTTTCCTACAAATGGCCATATATCATTCTTTCTCATTGCCATATAGTACTATTGTGTATATATACCACATCTTCTTGATCCATTCATCAGGTGATGGACATTTAGGCTCTTTCCATGATTTGGCTATTGTAGAAAGTGCCGCTATGAACATTGGGGTACATGTGCTCCTATGCATCCGCACTTCTGTATCCCTTGGGTAAATCCCTAGCAGTGCTATTGCTGGGTCATAGGGGAGTTCTATGGATAGTTTTTTGAGGAACCTCCACACTGTTTTCCAGAGCAGCTGCACCAGTTTACATTGCCATAAACACTGTAGGAGGGTGCCCGTCT
>NC_043703.1:139512489-139513996 GCF_006229205.1 Suricata suricatta | reverse complement strand
TAATGAGGCTGCCATTGTGCAAATCGTTTTAGGAATTCCTCTTCATGAAGAATCTTCAAAAGCCTGTGGCACACCCTATTTAATAATCCAGGGGTTCCAAATCTTCATCCATTGGTAGTAAATTTTGGGGAAGAACCATGTCATTTGGATCCAAAGGTCATAATCAATTTGTCAGTGACCTGGATGAATTATAAAAACAAGGTACATATAAAAAGTGCTTTTTCCAAGGTGCTCAAACTATTTGTCAATGCACTTCCAGAGTAACATGTGCAATGACCAAATTATTGTGAATAAGACCACAGTCTACCAAAGTGACTTTGAATAACTTGTGACTATTGCTTTATAAATTATAAAGGTGCTATCACATATATATCTATGAAATAGATAGTGGAAATATTGTTTAGGACTAACTGCTATTAAATTAAAGAAGTTGAAGTTCACAGAATGCGTTTTCAAAGATATCACAGCTGGTAAATCGTAGAACCAAGATTCAAGTGTAAATCTTCAAACCCCAAATCTAGGGGCCTTACTATTAAACCAGGAAGGTAATCATAGCATGTGTGTTCCCACTGTCCCCGACCACGCCCATGGCAGATCTTGCTAGCAGATGAAAGCACTCTTTCCTCCTGGGCCAGATCCAGCTCTCTGGGGCACCAAACCAATGAATTGGTGTTGACACTGAACTTACTTGTTCTTCTGCATTATATATCCTGTTGAAGAGGACAGCACTCATTTGAATGTCCAGTTTTCTTGTATGTTTGTTTAAAAATTGGGCACATAATATACCAGTTAATGTCTTTGGCTCTTCATTTTTGTTTCAGGCCTTGAAATCTTACCCTCAAAAGAACTGCACCAGCCCAACACAAATGAACAGATCTATGACAATCTTGTTTCCCCAACTTGTCTATGTCTCCAATTGGCTTACTGAAGAGCCACAGTCCAGCGTGAAACCAATACCATCTGAAACGAAGCAACCACCTGGATTTCAACAATTTTAGGCTCTGTCTATTTCCATGTATGCCCGTTTGTTTAAATTAGGTTGTTTTGTTTTTAAATTTGGGCTTAGTAAAGCAACCTGATAGCTTTGTTGATGGTCTTACTTAGGTCTCAATGCTGATTTGCATTTTCCAACTGCCAACTAGTTATTGACTTTAGGTTGTTAACAAATGAGTTTTTTTCAAAGGGTGCCTGGGGACCCCTGCATTAGAACCATCTGGAGAATTTTTTAGTACCCTATATATTGTCTGATGTCTGATGGCATTTCTTAGGAATATGAATTTTTAACAAATTCCTTGGATTATTTAAGATAATTTACGAACCACTGCAGGTTCTACTTCCCACTAAAATGTAGACAATTATGAAAGACTGTTGTTCTTGCCAAGGGAAAATTTATATCTATATCTACATCTCTATCTGTGTCTTTAATTCTTTAAAGCTAGTGAATAGTGAAGAGCTGTGGACACAAAGAAGGGTAAAAGAAGTAAATTCCTCAGACTACTGGACACAG
>NC_043703.1:139487452-139512389 GCF_006229205.1 Suricata suricatta | reverse complement strand
TTTAAGAGTGAGTTCCTCTAACAGTGTTACATTGAAGGCCAAAATTCACCTGAATGTGTAATAAACCAGTCATTTTGCTTCAGACCCTCATGGTGTGTAGAACAGTATTACCACGTACTAAATCAGATGACTCTCAGGGGCTAACCCTGCAGAAATCTCCTGGAAGGCACAGTGATATGACCAAGGAGCCCAGGTGAATTCTCACCCTCTGATAGAGATGGGATTAGAGCTCTGCAGTTCTTCTTGATAATGTTAGTCTCTAAGCAACCAACTTTTGGCAACTCCAGAATTATGGAATGTGGATTTCATGCAGCTGTGAAAATCCTGTCTTGTCCATAAGCAACTACTGTGATTATGGAGAAGCAAGAAATATTGAAAGGAAAGCAACCAAACAGTCCTTGGGAGGAGTGTCTTTCTGCATTGGCATGTGGACTTTTGAAGAGGATGTTGACTCAATTCTAATTCCAAACTATTGTGGAGGGTGAAACTGGGATTGGTGAAACTGGTCCCTTCCCTGGAGTCACATTCTGGCCTTTCTCTCTTCATGAGGGAAAGAGTCCTAGAGACAAAGGATGTGCCAACTTAAGTCTGCTGTGGTAGGAATAGCTCTAAGACAAGATTTCTTATCCTCTGTGTCTTCCTCTCACCTTGAATACAGCAACCCGTATTAATATGATGGATGTCATTCATATGATTAGGATATATATATATAGCAAAGGTGAAGGGATTTGGGAGATATAATTATAGCTTCTAATTTGTTAACTATGAGTCAATCAAGAGAGAGACTGTTCTGGGTGGGTCTGACCTAATCAGATGAAATCCCTTAAAAAGGGGACTGAGCCCTTCCTAACGAGAAATTCTCCCACTGGCCTTGAAGAAGCAAGTTGCCATTGGTTCTACAACCCCAAGGAACTGAATTCTGCCATCAACCTGTGAGCTTAGAAGAGGACCCTGAGCCTCAGATGAGTCTCCAGCCCTAGTTGACATCTTAATTACAGCCTGGTGAGAGCCTGAGCTAAAGGCCAGGCTAAGCCAGGCATGGACTCTTGCCCCCCAGAACCACCAAATAATAAGTATCTGCTGTTGATATGATATGTGATTTGAGATATAGTACAGAACGCTGGCTCACCCACATTCATCTTCTAGTTAGTGGTACACAAAGCATGGCCTGTGTACTACTGGTCCATGGTAAGCTAAATAAAGAAGAGTAAGTGTTCAGTACTTTCTGTGGCAATTTGATATTTCTCAAACATTTTAATGGTATTTTACCATTTTACCAAAAATAAAGGTCCCCAGTAGAATGGACAATTTTTGAAAATTATTTATTTTGAGAGAGAGAGAGAGAGAGAGCGAGTGAGCAAAGGAGGGTCAGAGAGAGAGAGGGAGAGAGGGAGAGAATCCCAAGCAGGCTCCATGCTCTCAACACAGAGCCCGATGTGGCACTCAATCTCATGAACAGTGAGATCATGACCTGAGCAGAAAACAAGAGACACTCAACCAGCTGAGCCACCATGTGTGCCAGAGTGGACAATTGTAAAAAATCAACTAAAAGTAGGTCATTAACTTGTGTGCATAAGAAGCAAAGAGTCTGGGGGGTAAGTGGAGTTTGTATTGGCATCAGATAGAAAGTGATTTCCTGTAGGTGATAAAACAAGTTTTTCATGATCCCATTACAATATCTTGCTACCTAACCTCAGGTCCTTTTGGCCCATGGTGGTGGCTTTCTGCGCTAAGCTTTTTTCTAACCCATTTATGTAAGTAGAATCTATTTCCCCACACTAACCCTAGGCCTGAGGGTGGCCAAGGCACAGCTCTTTATATGGAAGGGAGGATGAAGCTTAGGAGGGAGGCATGGGTCCGAGTGTCCACATGTGAATGTGAGCCCTTGAATGTGCTGGTAAAGAGGTGGGAAGAGGAGGGAACAGCCAGGGGCCAGAGGCTGTGGATGGCTCTCTACATGGTCTCTTGGAGTTCTCTCACACGGGGGAATCCCAATTTTCTAAATTCAAACATGGCTTTCATGTCATGCTGAGTGAGTCTGGAATGGGACCCTTCCAAGTTCTCCTACCAGTGCCTGCAAACCTAGAACCCTGGTTTGCTTAACTGAAAGGACATTGTTTGTTTTGTGTTTTAGTGAAGGGCTCTCTGCACTGATTATGCTTAACTTTTTACCTCTTCTTTTCTTAAATGGGTGAAGTGAGTGTTCCTGGATTCATAATATGCAACGGACGATCAAGGATGCACAGGACTCCCATCTATGAGCACACCCAAGAGGGAGCATGCTTTAAGGAAGCTTCCGAGATCAGATCGAAATTACAAGTTGAAATGGAGCAAAGGAAAACAGGGAGTTTAGGGAACAGATGTTCCCAACCAAAATGTCTGAGCTTGGAGTCATCTTCTGATCATTGGGAGATAGTGAGGAGCCCTGGATCTGAAATGACTGGGATGTGACACGTATTTGTGGGCAGGTAATGGGGAGGGGGTGTCTTTCACTGGACTCTCCCTTCACCGAAACTTTGGGTTAGTCCCAAGGACTTCAGATGCTGTTGACACCCAGTGAGTGCTGGGCAGTGGAGAAGGCCAGACTCACTTTGTCTACCATCTTCCCTGGGCCTCAGAGGAGAGCTCAGACTATTTCGGAAAGAGCTGCAGTGCTTTCCCCAAATGGTCTTTCTCTTTTCCCTTTTGTTTCCCAGCCCTTGACCACATTCTGTATTTGTTGTTGTTCACACAGGTGTCTGAGTCCAGCCTGCAAAAACGTTGCTGCAAGCCACCGGGTAGGTGCATCCGTGACAGGCTTGTTGTGGGTCACTTTCATCTCTGCTTGAGAAGAAATGAGGTTTGGGTTTTTTTTCCTGAATCAGACCTACGGACCATAATGTTCTCCATAGAGCTGCAAAACCATCTTGCTTAACTAGTCTAATTCTGGATGCAACTTACGTCAAAGAAGAACTGTAGTGAATAGTTTTCTCTCCCAAATCCATGTACCTCCACTGGCTTCCCAAGAGTTCAGCATCTGCCAGGCATCAATGGCAGCCATGTGCCTGGGAGAAGCAAGCTGCCCTCCAGAAACACTTCTCTCTGCTTTGGTGTTCAACTCGTTCTGCCTGAAACTTTGTGCTTCTGTCTCTCGTGGGGGAGGGGATCCTTGAGGCAAAGGTGCATCTCATTCTCATTTTCATATCCCCTCCTCTTCCCCCACCTTTGGCTCTCCCCGAATACTTTGGCAACTGTCGCAATTAGGCACTTAATATATAGTCCACAGAATGAATAGGAGCCTTCCTGCATTAGTCATTCACCAAACCGGTAGCAAAGGTATCTTGAAAGTGCATAGCACCTAAACAAGTTTGATATGTGTTTGAATCTAACAGCTTATTTTATCTCTACAACATCTCTGTGAACTCAGTGTAAGTAGTAATAGCTCCATTGAACATGTCTAGAAAATTGAAGTCTGGAGGAGTTGTGACTTTAAGAAAGTCACACTGCAAATTCTGGGCAGAGTTCATGTGAGGATCGGTTTCTTACTCCGCTCTCCTTGCCACGATGGCGTGAAGCTTTGCTTCATCCAGCTGACCTCCAGTCAAGTTACATACTTCCTTACTTTTGCAAGTGGGGAGGAGACTGGGACCCAGGAATCTGAGTGGTGACTTGGCTATACATGGTGCCGATAGGGCCGTGACTGTGGTCTTGTGGATTGGAGAGCATCAAACTCGTCACTCTCTATATATAACCCAAAAGGACACCCTGGTGGTTCTGGACCACATCACATAAACCACAATACCAACTTTGTTTTTTGACTGCAGTCTCTTAGTCATGTCAGGTTATTTTGTTTTTTTGAGTGAAGGTGGGAGGCTCCAGGCATAGTGATTTTCAGAAAGAAAAATCTTACTCTTAGGTGCTTAGGCATGAAGACTCACAAAGCCCAGAGGATGGTGCCAGATACTGGTTTCCTTTCCCATCAGGGTGCTGCCTGCCAGTCCATATGGCGGACTTGGGTCCACCCTGGAGGCTAACTGGGGTCTCCCTTCTCCTGTGGCCCTATCACCCCACAGTCCTCTCTGCCTTTGGGCCAATCCCTTCCCAGGGCCCTCTGTCCTGAGCCACATATATTCAGCCTGAAGGGGCAATAGCAGATACGTTAGATTCTTCCCAGAGAAACCAGATCCCTCCCAATCAAATCATGTTTATTGTGCAAATATTAACTTATTTTCTGCACAGCATCTATGAGTTATTACATGAATAGAGTTTCAGTCTCTGCTGCTTCTTACAAAAGATATTTTCCCAGCAGAGGATGGAAGTAGAGGCAAGAGGAGGAGGAGGAGGGAAGAAAATCCCACCCTGTCGCTCTTAGAGCTTTCCAAGTGATCGCGTGCCCCCCCTCCCCAACTCATTCATTCAAAACATGCTCCTTGAGGATTTGCCTTGTGGCAGAAATTATGACATGGGATATGCATATCTATTGGCGAGGGCCCTTGACCTAAGGGAGTTCATGGTTTAGAAAAAGAAGCAGGTTTATTTTAAAGTGGGGTAGAATTAGGGGCACCTGGGTGGCTCAGCTGGTTGAGTGTCCGACTTCGGCTCAGGTCGTGATCTCACTGTTGTGAGTTTGAGCCCCGCGTTGAGCTCGCTGCCGTCAGCACAGAGCCCACTTCAGCTTCTCCCCTGCTCATGCTCTCTTTCTCAAAAATAAATAAAACATTAAAAAATAAAGAGTGATGGGAGTACAGTGACGGAGAAATGTCCAGTGGAGTACAAATGAGGTGCACCTGCAGTACCAAGGGACTCAAGGCTTCCTGGAGGACCGGATGCTTGAGTTGCCCCATTTCACAGGTGGGCTCACTTAGGCTCAGCAAAGACCTCGGACAGCAGCATTTGGAAACCGGGCTTCCCCACGGTAGGAGCCTGGGGGTCCTCAGAGTGGGCCTGGGAACAGCTCAGGCAGTGTAGACGGAGGAGAGCTTCCAGAAACAAGAAGATCATCTCCAAGAGGTACCCCTGAGGAACTGATGTGATCCCAAAATGAGGTGGGAGGGCCTTGGGCGGTGGGGTTCTGGCGAGTTTCCTCAGGGTGGGGTCGGGGCAGCAGCAGGGGAGGGAGGCTGAGAAAGACTGATTTTGTCACAGTTTTGTAAAACACCTTCCTTTGCTCGTCCCCGCATTTGGGTGCGGGCTAGCGGCACCTGACGGGTTAGTGTGCTCAGCCTCTGAGCGTGTCACGGCGTGCCCTCAACGCCCTCAATGAGGGAGAGTGACTCTCTCTCTCTCTCTCTCTCTCTCTCGTTTGAAAATTGTGGCTTCAGAGGTTAAGCGACTCATTCCGGATTGTACCTGGAGTGTGAACCCTGGTACCCTGACTTGAGAGGCCACGTCCTTAGTTGCTACACTAACACGGAGACCAGAAGCAGCCTCGATGTTGGGGTAAGTCCAGATATCTGGTGTTCGGTGCGAAACGGGGCTTTGGGGTGCCCTCGCCGCTCTTTCTGGACGATCTGTTAGGAGTTTATCTTATTAATCCGCACAGCCGTTCTATGAGGACAGCATGGTTACTGCCCCATTCCTAAAGGTGATGCCATTGAGGCACAGAGGTGTTAAGCAACTTGGTTCGGGTCACACAGCTAGTAACGTGTGGATCAGAATTTGAATTCAGGTATGTCAGACCCAAAGTCCACGTGCTTGCAGCCATAATATGTGAAGTGTGAAAATAAGCTAATGTCACAGACGATGTTTTGATATTCTAAATCAGTGGTGATCCACTGGGGAACACCCTTGAGGGGACACTTGGCACTGTCTGGGAATAGTTTTGATTGTCACAACTGGGAGGGGAATGCATATAATGGGTCAAGACCAGAGATTCTGCCAGGGATCCTATAATGCACAGGACAGCCTCACACCAAAGAATTACCAAAATGTCAATAATGTCAAGGTGCACCAGGGTGGCTTAGTTGGTGAAGCATCTGACTTCAGCTTAGTTCATGATCTCATAGTTTGTGAGTTCAAGCCCTACATCGGGCTCACTGCAATCAGTGCAGAGCCTGCTTCATTCAGATCCTTTGTCCTCCTCTCTCTGTCCCTGCTTGCTCTCTCTCAAAAATAAACAAACATTAAAAAGAAAAAAAGCACCCAGGTCTAAATTTAAATAAATTTTAATGCATTCTGAAGAAATAGCAACTTTTAAATTTTGCTATGAATTCCCAGGTCAAATGTCCAATTTCCTTCCAACTTTGCTCCTTGCAGAAGCTTTTGGGCAATGGAGCTGTGGTACCCATGGTGGGGGGTAGTGTGAGGGCCAATGGCGCACCGGCAGAAGCCCCGAGACCTGACCGGGAGCGCAGAGCTCACCTCACCAGCCTCCGGGGCGAAAGCGTGAGCGCTGGCTCCAGGCAATGCCAGGGCCGCGGAGATGGAGCATCTACTTCTTATTTGCTAGTTGTCGGATATTCTTCAGGATGTGGTTAAGCCTTTTCAAATGTAAACAAGTTTTTGAATATAAAATATATCAGGGCTGCAGCTCGCTGTCCTGCAGGTCATACCCTGGGGTTGCGTTAGGGCTGAAACCGCTGGCTGTGCCTTGCTCTGATTTGCACAAATGAGCCAGCAAAGCCCCAGCGCTCCATGAGCCCCACGTGTGAGCAGCTGGCTTTTAGATTCCTCTGATCGGGAAAATGCACAAGGACCGCTTAACTGCTCCGGAATCAGTAACACATTAAAATGAACTTACATTTCATTAATCACGGCAACATGTACACTTTTGAGAAATTTAGTGCTAGCATAAACCAGAGGCTGTGCATTCCGCCTGCGGAGGCGCTTGGCCCGAATGGACTTGTGGACTAGCGAGGGCAACAACTCCAAGTTCGCCCAAGACGCTGGGCCTGCAGGACAAGCACTGCTGCCCTAGAACCTTTGTGCACGAAACTCATTCTGTTCCCTAGTTGAAGAATTTATTTCAGGGGCGCAAGGCCAGCTGGCAATATATGAACATTTTACACATTGTTGCACAGGAAAACATTCAAACGTTAAACATCTTCAGTTTTCACAGTTGTTGGAAAGAAATTAGGCCCTTGGACAAAACTCAAGAAAATAATGGTCTCTCTCACTCCAGCCCCAAACTCTTCCTCTCCCGTCTGGGCTGCCACAGTTTTGCTGTTCCTGTGTTTGAAGATCTTCACTTGTCCTATAGACTGGCACCGTCCAGCAAAAATATAACGCTTTTCCTCAGGGCGCCTGGGTGGCTCAGTCGGTTAAGTGTCCGATGTTGGTTCAGGTCATGATCTCGTAGTTTGTGGGTTCGAGCGCCGTGCCGGGCTCTGTAACAGCTCAGAGCCTGGAGACTGCTTTGGATTCTGTGTCTCTCTTTCTCGCTCTCTGCCCCTCCCCAACTCGCACTCTGTCTGTCTCAAAAATAAACGTTAAAAATCTTTACAGAGAATTTAAATTAACTGAAATGATATAAAATGTAAAACCCAGTGCTTCTGTCATAACTGGCCACATTTCAAGGGTTCCACAGCCACGTGTGGAAGAGCACCTGTGCCTCACAGCACAGCGCTCGGCCTTCCGTGTAATTTCATAGTCCTCTGTAAACCTCACAGACCCCATCATCATGTGTCAGTGGTTTGGAGAGAAGTTCTAGAACCTTCTCCGTACGACATCAGAGCAAATCCGTGGTGGTTGTTAGGAAGCTTTTGGTTTACGTTTAATGTAAAAGCTTCCTGTGGTGTTAGTGCATTTCAGTGTGACATTGCCCTGTGGAGATGGAAAATAATCTACTATTTTGGGCCCTGTAGTGATTGCCATCCACATTTGAAGGTCATTTCCAAGCAGAGTGGTTTGTTGGTCTCCTTTGACTTTGTTCCTGGGAGTGTGGTTTTTGAAAGAATTCAGAAAGACAAACCCCTGAGGAAGAATTTATGGGTGGGTGTCAGGCTGAAGCCAATGGGCGATAAGGGTGGAAGGCTGAGGGGCTCCCGTCTCGGAGAGAGTTCAACCCCTACACTCTCAAGTGTGATGTGGTCAGAGCTGGAAGGAAGAAAGAGGACCTTAAAAAATTCCAGGCAGAAAAGTTTAAATGGCCACAGAGCAGCAAACCAAGACCTACAGTTGCTATGAAGTAGTACGTGGCCAGCACCTCTCCTGACCTCTCTTTGCTATTCCAGAATATGCTAATAATGAGACACACCCAAAACATGTTTAGCATCACACCACCTGCTGCTCTCTCGTGGCCAGTATTATTGTCATCAAATCTGATCCCAGTGTTTGCCATATTATTGGATATCCTATGAAACAGAATCTAAAAATATACTTTTCCCCTCTAAATCAGTTCTAACCTTTACAACTGGGGTAGCAGCTACAACACTTGGCCTTTTTTTTACTCTCAAGGATTAGGTAATAATATTAAATTCCCCCAGCTCATGCTCGCCTGTTTGCACTTGACTTGGTATTTGAAGCCTATATTTACAAACTAAGGCTGTGCTATGTTTTATCCCATGCAATTGTCCCATGAGGTTATGGGTTTACAGATTTGTGGTCTCTCATAATGTTTTCTGTCTTAAAGTGGACGCGTCCAGTCTCTCCCAACTGAGGTTCCTCAGCTGTAGTGGCTTTCGTTTCTGAGAATTTAATTTTTTTAAGTTTATTTTGAGAGAGACAGAGACAGTGTGAGTAAAGGAGGGTAGAGAGAGGGAGAGAAAGAGAATCCCAAGCAGGTTCTGCATCATCAGGGTAGAGCCCGATGTGGGGCTCAAACTCATGAAACCATGAGATCATACCTGAGCTGAAACCGAGAGTCCAACACTCAACCACCCTGGGCCACCCAGGTGCCCCCCATCTCTGAGAATTTCTTGAGAACTCTTTCTGTTATGGAGGATAAAGGAATAAAGGATTCACAGTTGCCCAAATTCAGGGCCTCTTTAAATACAGGCCTTGTGGGTGACTCAGTCAGTTGAGCATCTGACTCACTTTTTGGGTCTGGTCATGATCTCCCAGTTTGTGAGAATAAGCCCCTTGTTGGGCTCTGTGCTGACAGTGCAGAGCTATCTGCGATTCTTTTTTTCTCTCCCTCTCTCTCTGTTCCTCCCCTGCTTTCTCTCTCTCAAAAAATAAAAATAAAATAAAATAAGTAAAAATAAATAAATACAGGCCTTGCATCCAAAACTTGATTTTTTTCCTTCAATGGGGGGTGGGGGGAAGGTCTGCACTCCAGGATGAAAGGATTTAGGGAGCAGTTGAAGCAGCAGGTTTGTCCAGGCTTCTGCTCCGCTCTTGTATGGCTGCTGTTCTGAGGGCCTTCCAGCATGTTCTAAGACAGCCAATTAAAGCAGAAAAGCCCCTTAGAACCAATTCTATTGCACCCAGTATAGCTGTTAAACTTATAACTTTCAGAAAGCAACTCTGTGCTTCGCGTGCCCCTAGAGCAGATGAGTGGAACTGTCTACTGCTTTTCCATAACATTCTGGAAAACCCTTGTTATATATTTATCAGTAGATGAATATCTTTATCAGAAACAAAAAGGGCAGGTGTATTGACTGCAGGAGGGGTTCACCAAGAAAAACACACATTTCTATTTTGTCAAACACACCAACTGTTTCCAGGGTCTACGGCCATGTAACGTGTTACCGGTGAAGGCTGGATCGTTGAAAAACTATTTCTGTTTGATTTTAAATAAAACAAAACAGCTATTTAATTTTCAGAAATGATAATTACCTCTGACTGTTTCTTTTAAGAGTCAGCACCTGATTATTTTCTTGCTTTTGCTTTGTAACTGTTGTTTGCTATTTATTTTAATCCTCTAGAAAGAGTTAAATTTCTTATAAACATTGACCCAAATGGAAATAATTGGCCAAAGGCCTAAACTTGTTCTTTATGAGAAATATAAGATTCTAAGGGATTCCAACCCTTTGGAATCCTCACAGAATTTGCCCAGGAAGCGGGACATTGGCAGAAAGGTGTCTTTTACCATGTTTATATGGACATGGATTCTGGGTTTTACAAATAGAGAAATATTGTACAAGTCCATGGGGACTGTGAAGTGAAATGCAGAGAAAGATCCCTTTGCATTTTAAGACCAAGTAGTATAGCCAAATCAGACAAGTGAGAGCATTAAGGTAAAGGTATTGAAACACTAGTGTTTGCTCGTTTTACTTCTCTCTATGGGGCACCTCTTGGAGAGTTTCACAATGTGGATGGAAGATGTATTAGATTTTTTAAACACAAAATAGCCAAAATAATCTTGAAAAAGAACACAGTTGGAGACTCATACTCCCCGATTTCAAAACCTACTACAAAGCTGTAGTAAGCAAGAGAGTGCAGTGCCGGCATAGGATAAGCATATGGGCCAACGGAATAGAATTGAGAGTCGAGAATAAACTCATACATCTACAGCTAGTTGATTTTCAACCATGTGGTCAAGATCATTTGATGGGGAAAGAATCATTTTCTGATCAAATGATGCTGGCACAAGTGCTTTTCTATATACAAACAAACGAATCTGGAACCCTACTTCACACCATACGTGAAAATTAATTCAGAATGAGTCAAAGATCTAAATGTAAGAGCTGAAACTATGAAACTTTCAGAAGAAATCATAGGTGTAAATTTTGTGACCCTGGATGTGGCAATGGTTTCTCTCATATGAGACCAAAAGCACAAATAACCAGGGGAGAAAAGATAAATTGAACTTCATCAAAATGAAAAACTTTTGTATATCAAAAGATTATAGGACGCCTGGATGGTGCAGTCATTTAAGTGTCTGACTTCAGCTCAGGTCATGATCTCATGGTCCATGGTTTTCAGCCCCAAGTTGGGCTCTGTGCTGACAGCTCAGGGCCTGGAGCCTGCTTCCGATTCTGGGTTTCTCCTCTCTCTCTGTCACTCCCCTGCTCACTCTCTGTCTCTCTCTCTCTCTCTCTCAAAAATGAAATAAACATGAAAAAAAGATGATCAGGAAAGTGCAAAAATAACCTACCAAATGGGAGAAAACATTTGCAAATCCTGTATCTGATAAGGGTTCAGTGTTGAGAACATATGAAAGACTTACAGATTAACAGTAAAGAGAGGGGCGCCTGGCTGGCTCAGTCGGTGGAACATGTGACTCTTGGTCTTGGGGTTATATGTTCTCTATGTTGGGTACAGAGATTACTTAAAAATAAAATTTTAAGGGGCGCCTGGATGGCTCAGTCGGTTGAGCCTCCAACTTCAGCTCAGGTCATGATCTCACAGTTTGTGGCTCCTGTGCTGATAGCTAGCTCAGAGCCTGGAGCCTGCTTCATATTCTGTAGCTCTCTCACTCTTGCCCCCTCCCCTGCTCATGCTGTCTCTCTCTCTCTCAAAAATAAATAAAACATTAAAAAAAATAAAATCTTAAGAAAAACGATAAAGAGAAAAATAACCCAATTTAAAGATGGGCAAAGGGTGCGAATGTACATTTCTCCAATAGCCAGGTGGCCTGTAAGCACATGAAAGGTGCTCTGCATCACTGGAAATGCAAATCAAACTGCATGAGATAGCACTTCACATCCACTAAGACACTGCAATAAAGAAATTTTAGTGGAAAATAGCTGTTGGCATGGATGTTGGCCTGGAACCTTCATGTATTGCTGGGAATATAAAATGGTGTAGGCACCATGGAAAACAGTTTGGCAGTTCCTTAAAAAGTTAAATATAAAGTTACTGTATGACTCAGAAATTTCACTCGTAGGTATATGCCCAAGAATTGGAGACATATGTTCAGACAAAACCTTGTACATGAATGATAATAGCAGTGTTATTAGTAATAGTCCCAAAGCAGAAACAACTCAAATGTCCCTGAATTGATGATAAGCAAAATGTGGCATATTTGTATGAAACAATTAAACAAAAGGGGTCCCTGACATGTTAGCCTTTATTCCCCATGTCCCCTTCCAGGAAGTCGCTGACAACCGCAAATCTACTCTGCCTTCTTTGATTTTGTGTATTCTGGACATTTTATATAAATGGAATTGTACAATAAGTGGTCTTTTGTTTCTAGCTTTTTTGTATTGGTTTCTTTTGCTTAGCCATGTTCATTCATGCTGCAGTACTTCTGAAAGTACTGAGGGGGGGGAGAGAGAGAGAGAGAGAGAGAGAGAGAGAGAGAACAAGCGAACCTTAAGCAGGTTCCATGCTGAGCACAGAGCCCAATGTAGGGCTCAATCCCATGACCTGAGCAGAAATCAAGAATTTGATACTCAGCTGGTTGAGCCACCCACACGCCCCCTTTATTACTTGGTACTGCCACATGGTATTGCATTGAATGGGTGTATTGTACTTTGTTTACAAAATAAACAAAATTGTTTATTGTTTGGGTTCTTTCCGCTTGTTTTGGCTCTTATGAAGAACGCTGCCATGAGCATTCACGCACAGGTTTTTGTGTGGTCATGTTTTCATTCCTCTTGAGGTTTTGTGTATATTTTAAAAGCTGTGCATGGGTTCCCGGGTGGTTCAGTTGTTTAAGGGTCCAACTTTGGCTCAGGTCATGATCTCACAGTTCATGGGTTCAAGCCCATGCTGACAGCTCAGAGCCTGGAGCTGCTTCGGATTCTGTGTCTCCCTTTCTCTCTGGCCCTCCCCGACTCATGCTCTCTTTCTCTCTCAAAAATAAATAAGCATTAATTTTTTTAAAAATCTGTATAAATGCTTCTTATTTAAAAATTGTAATTCCCTTCTTCACATGTGTAACACCTTCTCATAAAAAGGTAGAAAATCGGCTCTGCTCGAGGATTCAGAGCTCTTAGGGACCTAAGACGCCTGCTGGGTGAGACTCAGGTCTCATTGATGAGGCCTAGAGAGGCCAGGTGACCAGACGAGTCAGCCAGCCCGTGGGTGCCCCAGACAGGCACGGCGTCTCCCTCCTGCGGGCAGCGTGGGGTGCAGGCCTCCCTACGGCCCCAGGCAATCCCCCCTCTCCATAACGCGCCTCCCCGAGCAGCCAATTCCCTGGCGAGCTGCAAGCCTTCCCGCAGGCCTCCTGCTTCTCAGGAGAGAGCCTGGGAGCTTGGGGTCCAGCGGGTGGCTTCTGGCCCCAGGCCGTAAGATGGGGCCTGTGGGCCACACTAGCCTCCCCGCTCAGTGCACTCGCTCTGGCATTCCGAGGGCTCAGAGATGCCACTGCAGAGGAAGACAGGCTGCTCTGAGTGGGCTTTCAAAGGGGGCACGAGCATCTCACAGTCGGTTAAGATGACCTAGCAGCCAAGGGTGGGCTTCTTACAGGGCACCATGGGATGCTACTACCCTGGCACCGGTTTGCTAACTGGAGAGAACTTTTGAGGAGCTGGTAGTTAAAGTCCCATGTGGGGGCTAAGCGCCATCTTAACTTGGGCTATCATAGCAGATGCCAGGCCAGCAAGCCTGAGAAAGGCAGGATTCATGTCTAAAACAGTATTTTCTGTTCCACAGCACGTATTTTTTTTAATGTTTATTTTTGATAGAGACAGGGAGCGAGCGGGGAAGAGGCAGAGAGTGAGGGAGACACAGAATCCAAAGCAGGCTCCAGGCTCTCAGCTGCCAACACAGAGCCCGACGTGGGGCTCAAACCCACAAGGCATGAGATCATGACCTGAGCCGAACTCCAAGAGTGGGAGACGCTTAACCGACTGAGCCACCCAGATGCCCCAGGAACATTTTATAATCCAAATGGGCTGATCACCTATCTTGGCTTGCATTAGTGACATGCTATTATCTCAATAAGTGTAAATCTCAGCTCTGTTAGATTTGGACAAATTTTGGGGCCTCGGATTGCTGTTCCGAGGTCTTGCTGGGAGCCTAGGAACGTGCAGACAACAAGAACAGTTGCAGAGCCCCCGGGAGATCAAAGTGCTGGGTCTGCCTTAGAAAATCTGCTGAGGCCATAGTCCTCTGCATCTGCAGAAAGGCTGTCATGAATATTCGCTGTAGATCCGTTCTGTTGAATCAACTCTAAAGCAAACGTATTCTTTAAATTTTTTTTCAATTTTAAAAAATGTAATTGAAGTGTAGTTGACCTATAATGAATGAGTTTCAGGCCTACAGCATAGTGATTCAAAATGCTGACCAGGGTAAGTGCATTACAATATTACCAACAAAAGTGAACATATTCTTTCTTTTTTTAAGTTTATTTATTTTGAGAGAGAGAGAGCGCATGCACAAGTAGGGCGGAGCAGAGAGGAGGAGCGCAGAGGATCCAAAGCAGGCTCTGTGCTGACAGCAGTGAGACCCAAGGGGGACTCGAACTCACAAAACTGAGATCATGACCTGGGCCAAAGTTGGATGCTTAACCGACTGAGCCAACCAGGTGCTCCAAAAGTGAACATGTTCTTAACTGTTCCCAGGGAAGGTAGAAGCTGGCAGACTGACAGCCATGACCGAAAGTCTTGGCAACAATTATCACCACCGGTTTCTTCCCCTGGTGTTCATCCATCTCCCTGATACCGTAATTAACCTGGTGCGGAGAAAATTCTCTCTCCCCCGTACTACCCTTGCATTGTTTTTGCGGTTTATTTTTTCAAAACAAAATAAGAACACATTGTTTCTAGCACTGCGGACAGTGATTCCAGACAAGGAAAATCAGAAGGGTTTTATGACTCCGGAAGAGCAAGCTCCCAGAGGGACCCGGGCTGTTTTTCTTCCGTCTTTCCCTTTGCGTTCTCTGAATCTCTTTTTGATTTTTAAAAAGCGTTCCTCCACTTGACCCTCCACGTTGCCAGATCTTTTTCTGGTCCCGGCACCATCTTCTCCAGGTCATTTTTCTGCTTCCTGTTGCTTCTCTGCACTGGCGGGCCCATATTTTTGCCTGGGCTTCTTGCTCACATTTACTTAGAAACTCATATTTTTCTCTTGTGAATAAAACTGAGCAGAAAGCCAATGGGATGGTTTTTAAAAAGAGAAGCTCTCTCCAGGCCTGCTCCTGATTGAGCTGAGTCCTTCCTATGAGGGTGAGCTTAATTGACACTGCTTTGCTTTGCCACATTTTGTGCAACTGGCGGATTCCGTTATCTTGTACACTGTGCACTTTCTCTGAAGGCGGTTCACCAGTACAGCTGGTTAAAACAAATGTTGAATGGGAACAAAATCAAAAGTAGATACTTTCAGACCGACCCTAACATCATTAAGGATATCTATGCCAAAACCTGCATCTGGTAGTAAAATCTTCCTTATTCAAACATTGTTTTCTCCAAAGAACCATCCAAAAGTGGCTACTGTGTGAAAGAAAGCTCTTTCACCGTTTATACTTTGTGGGTTTCAACAGGCATGTCTCTGCCTGGTAGAGGTTATCACCCAGCACTCAATAGACACACAGGTCTGATGAGTTCATGACATCTTGTCTGAGAAAGTACTACCACCAAGACAAATAATTGACAAGGGCAGGTCGTTTTTGCCACACGGTCTGAGCTGTCTCTGTCCCCAGAGATGCAACTCTCACGGTGTGACCAATCATTTGTGGGACAATACGCGTGACACCCCAGACAGTTAGACAAAACACCCCGTCGGACTGAAACCGCACTCTGGGCCCCTCGACCAGAAACATGCAAAATCACACCTGCTGGCCCACATTGCCGCTTGTGTTCTCCGCCTCTATTTATTTTTTCCTTTCTAACAAAGAAAAGTCAACATCAAATGAATTTAATGTTGAGGAAAGGACCCCGGGTGAGGTTCCCACAGAACCGTAATTCAGTTAGTGATGCGTTAGGGGGCCTAACTATAGAGTGGTGTGGCTGAGGCCGAGCGGCTGTGATTTGAAGTTTAAACCCCGATGTCTTCGTTGTTGCCGGCCATTGGATGGAGCCTAAAACGGCTGACGAAGAGGCAGAGCCAGACTCCACAGTTGTCTGGAGTTTGGTCCTGGTCACTGTTTAAAGATTGATATATTCTAGGAAAGCATTCTTGCCATAACTGAATTCTCACAGACACTGCTGTTAGTACCCAATATTTATGACACTTGAAAGGTAGGAATTTTTCCATAGGTGGAAGGTGGGATTATTTGGAGCAAAACAGGGATGAGAGGTTTCATTTATGGAGATCCATTCTGACATGAAAAACTCCTAAGGTTATTAAATGTCAAAACCTCTCTTTTCAAGAGAATTTCTCCTGATGCTGTAACAGGAGGAAAGCATCATGCTGCCTTTAGTAACATTTGTGGTATTTGTGTGTCTGGTGTGTATCAATGTATATCATGTGCATTGAAAGCATGGGTGCCTTCTATATTTTAACTTATGAGCAAAAGTCTACAATTTTATAAGCTATGAGCATATATCATATACATATACACATGTACACACAGTAAAAGCTTACGTTCTATTTTGCTAGTATTCGTGTTGGTTTTCTGGGGAGCAATGTAAGTTCTCATATAGATGATTTATTGGTGCTTGTGATGGAAAGTCCTAACTGGTTGCAACTAACACCCCTTTTCGGGAGCTTTTGGTAGACTTGCAGCATGAAACAGGTGGCTTCGCATGTTTCTAGTTCTGTGGTCATCACTGAATCAAATGCAGCCTTAGTGTTCCCAGCCCCTCCCATCAGCCCACTTACAGGTCCCATCTTGCAGCATCCTCTCTGCTGGCCATCTTCTGCCTGCCTGCCTCCCGAGTCCATTTTCATATCATGCTATTGGTCTTCAAACTCCATATTTAATTCATCAGTAAATTCTCTTTCCATTACCTCCAAAGTTTTTTGAAGGAACTTCTTTCCAACTTAACTCCACACCCTCAATTCACATTGCTGCTTCCTAAAAATGCTTCGGTAGCTTCCCAGATGCTCTCTCTGCTTCTGCCCTGGCCCTGACGGACTCATGAAATACAGAACTGCTGGAATAATGACCAAAACACACTCATCAGTCAGGACATGACTTTCCCACTCAAAACTTCCAGTGGCTTCCCTTATGGCTTCGAATATATTTTAAATTCCTTAAGATGGCACCGTCTTACTCCCTAACGGCTGTCGCTCTCTTGAGCCTTACCTCACAGTTTCCTGTCTTCCTCTCTCCTGGGCACCGTGTTTCCCACCCAGGCTCCATTCAGTTCTGGGAATGAGTCAAGCTCTTTCCAGTCTTAGGGCCTTTGCACCCACTGTTCTGTCTACCCCAAGGTGTTCACAGATCCCCACCCCCGTCATAGGGGTCTCAGCACAGACGTCACCCCCTCAGAGAAGTGTTCCCTAAAGCCATCTTCCAACTCGGTACTCACTGTTACTCTCTATCCATCCCTTACTCTTCCTTCCTGGCTTTTGCTATGATCTGTATGTTCCTTATTGTTGGTTTTCCTCCACAAGACTCTAAGTCCAGGTAGGAACTAGATATTGTTTTCTTGAACAGGATAATGCAGTGTTCTGAAAATATTTTAATGTTTTCCATTTTTCACATATCCTCAGTGCTTAGCACAGTATCTGGCACAAAGTATGTGCTCAGTAAACACTTGTCCAATGAATGAATGGACAGAAAATACTTTTACATGTGAAGAAAAACCCACCTACTTAAAATGTTTACGGTTGGTTCTAATTCTGTTTTCTAAGGCAACATAAAATGATTCCACGGCCCCTTGTACATGATCACATTTCAAATCTTTGCTACCTTTCTTATTCAGCTATGATTTCCATGCTGTGCACAACTTTTAGCCTCCTGCATATGGCGTAGCTGCCACTTCTTGTCACAATGACCATTCTCTTTTGGAAGACTCTAATTTGAAAACAGCCTTTATTAAAAAAAAAAAAAAAAAAGGAGGGGCAGCTGGGTGGCTCAGTCGGTTAAGCATCCAACTTCAGCTCAGGTCAAGATCTCACAGTTTGTGAGATCTCACGGACCCCTGCATCAGGCTCCGTGCTGACAGCTCAGAGCCTGAAGCCTGATTCAGATGCTGTGTCTCCCTCTGTCTCCCCTTCTCAGCTCACGCTCTGTCTCTCTCTCAGAAATGAATAAACGTTTAAAAAAATTTTTTTAATGTTATGTTCTGACCACACATAGTCCTTTTGGACATAATGAGAATCACATCCTGCTTATGGATCTTTAATTTTCAGGGTCTGTTTTTTTTCTTCCCCCACACCATATTGCAAAATAGAACATTTCCCAAGATTCCTGGCGTCTTGCTCCTTCTTCATGATTTCCCAAACTTACTTTCAGTGGCTCTGAGGTTATATCTTCAAATTCTTTTCAGACTCTGGAATATAATTTGTCTGGACTTAGAGGTTTGAAATCATTTATTAGATTTTTCTCATTCCCTCACTTACTGTGTGTGGAAGACTTTGCAGGGTCTCCTTTGCCACACATTTAGAATTCGGAATCTGTTCTCGTTGCTCCAAAAGATTGAATTTGAGGATTTGGTAGGTTGGACTTTTTGTCACTTGTTAACCTGACACCCTCTTCTTGAATGTTTCACTTCCTCGTTATTCTCCTATTTCCCCTTCTTTTATCTTTGTCGCTTTGTTCTCCCCTCCTTCTCCTCCTCCTTCCTCTCCCCGCTTTGCCTTCCCCTCCTTCCTTCTTCCCCCCATCCCGTTCTCTGTCTCTGAACTGAACCTTTCATGGGACACCTTTTCTCATGTTTCTCTGGTGAAATCTCTAATCTTTCTTGCATGTTCCATGAGCTGAGAATTTAGACTTTCTAAAAACCTTTATTTTTCACATTGGTTCTTGAGGGTATGTGTGTCTCATTTTCTTTTGTGAATGCGTCCTTTAAAAACTATTAGTTGATGTGAAAGTTTCCATGTGACCATGGAAACTGGCTTAAGATTTTAGTTATCTTTTTCTTTTCCCCTGGAATTGTTCATTATTGCATTGCCTTAGAATCTGTGTAACATTTCCCTTCCTTACTCAAATGGGATGTGGTCATGTTCTCTCAGATTCCCTGTAATTTCTGTACAGAAACCAGGATGTTCCTATTGGTTAAAATTATATCCAGAATGGCAGTTTCTCCTTCTGAGAGCTGAAATTGTTAGCTAGGAATGCAAAAAATTTTTATAAGTGACTCCGTTTAAAAAAAATGTGACTTCCAACAGACAAAGATAGGTCAAGTCCCTGTTGGTAGGATTGCTTGCTTCTAATCGTGGGGTTGCCTTCAGAAAGCCTTGTCCTTGCCTGGGCATCTGCCGTAAACACCCACCCTAGAAGGACTTTTATTTAGAGTTTGTGCTGTAATTCTGTCCCGCCTCTCCCCTTACTCAGTGCCTTTCTGCACAGGGCCATGCTGTCTTTCTTCATGCCTTGTTCATGTGTAAGGCTACTTCTTCCCGTGTCTCTAGCACCATCCATTTCCTTCTGCTCCTGCATTTGGGGCAGGCATCCCATCTTGCATATGTGAGAATGGCCAAGCGTGTGTGGACACTCCAAGCTCTCTTTCTTTAAAACAAAACAAAACTTGGGGCGCCTGGGTGGCTTAGTCAATTAAGCGTCTGACTTAGGCTCAGGTCATGATCTCACAGTTCGTGGGCTCGAGCCCCATGTTGGGCTCTGTGCCGACAGCTCAGAGCCTGGAGCCTGCTTTGGATTCTGTGTCTCCCCCTCTCTCTCTGCCCCTCCCTTACTCATGCTCTGTTTCTCTCTCTCTCTCTCTTTCTTTCTTTCTCTCTCTCTTTCAATAATAAATAAACATAAAAAAATAAAAAAATAAAACAAAACAAAAATGCCCTCCTTTATTTATTTTGAGTGAGAGTGTGAAAGGGAGAAGGGCAGAGAGAGAGAGAGAGGGAGACAGAGGATCTGAAGCAGGCTCTGTGCTGACCACCAGAGAGCCCGATTCTAGGCTTGGACTCATAAACTGCAAGATTATGACCTGAGCTGAAGTCAAACCTTTAACCAACTGAGCTACCCAATTTCTCTTTGCATTTCAACCACTGTGAATCAAAGCTGGAGACATTTTAGCATGTAAGGGATTTTCCCTGATGAGTTTCTATTTTCAGCTAAGGGTTGACTAAGAGGTCCCAGGTACTCTGGTCCAGCGATTTCTCCCAATAGTCCTCGTTTTCTCATTCTTGATCCCTCTCCTTCATCCCTCGATATGGCTCTCCCTCTGAGTTCCTAGTACTCTGTTCTCCCATGTTTGCTAGTATACTTGTGCATGGAAAGTTTCTCTGATCAAAACCAAAGTTACTGGTGATCACCCAGGAGCAAAAATAGGACACACACTGCACAAACTGGCAGAGAGAAGAAGATGTGAGATCTTCATGTCGCTGACGGTGTGATTTTGCTCCAGATCCATACAAGAAGTGTAGACACAGGAACCCAGCTTGTAGAAGTGGCCCTGGGCGGCTTGCTGGATAGTTCTCTTTGTGGCCCCTGAAGCAGCTTTCTTTGTTCCTGGAGTAGGGAAAGTGACTGTGCTTGGGTGAAGATGACATGCAGGGAAGGAGGTAGGACTGGATGAGGGGGAGCAGACTTTGGCAGGGAAGTGGCCCCGAGGGTTTGGCCTCCTTCGCCCTCCCTTCCAGCAGATAGACCAGACTGTCCCTCTGGTTCCCCTAGGGCTGGGAGGAGTGTCCTTCCCATCCTGCTCTAACGTGGCCTCCCCTCCTCCTGCTGGGATCATGTCCCACCTAGACACATCCCACTTCCTGCACTGCCTGCCCTGTTGGCCTCCCCCAGGACCTCAGAGAAGCAGGCTGCTCGGTCCCCAAGTTAGCCCCATGTCCTTCGCCCCCCAGGTTGCTTTCTCTGCATCCATGCTTCTCCACCTGGCCTCTAGCACTTCACCTGCGGCCAGAGCCCCAGCAAGTGGCGTGGACTTCCGGACAGCAGTTGGAGGCTTAGGAAACAGCCCATTGGCAGGCCATGTGGGTATGCAGTTAAAACTAGGTACGGACGTTGGTTCTAAATCCACATTTTGCCACCTTCCAACCAGGAAATCATTCTGAGTCTCAGAGTCCCCGTGTAAGATATGGATAACAAGCCTAACTATGCACACCCCTACATACACACACAGGAGAGATGCTCACCGCATGTATCAATGTTTCCTCCTATAAAATGGATAACATAGCATCGACTTTTTGCATTTATTTTGATTGAAGATAAATGAGGACATTCAATAGTACCTGTAATTAATAGTTATTGTGGAGAGATAGTAAGCTACTGGTTAGGACGATTGACTTTGGAGTCAGATTAAGTGTGAGGCCTCGTTCTGCCACGAACTAGCTGTGTGATATGGAGCAAGGTATTTAACCTTCCTAAGCCTCGTTTTCCTCCATTATAAGATGGGATCAATTATAGAACTCACTGTCTAGGGCTGGTGTGATCACATGAGACCATCCACACAAAACACCTGGCCAGTGCGTGGTGCTTAGCATGAGCTCCAGAAGTTGTTGCTATGACGATTACTGGTCTTATTGATCATTTTGTTCTCCCTGCTGCCCTCCCCAGCCCTGGGCCAGGGGAGACTCTGGTTGCCTGATAGGTCAGGGAAGCAAGGAGGAGAGCAGGCAGAAGACCCCGGAAGGAGCGCGGGAGTGGAGAATGGGCCATAGTAAAGCAGCTGGAAAGGACGAACTCAGAGAGGATGTGAGGATGAGCACCTGGCACTTTGTTGCTTTTATTCGTATGCATTTTCCATCATTTTTATGGGCTGATGCGTAGACATTTGCTGAAAGGGCTGCTCCACCTGGATCTCATTGAAATCGTGCAGCCCTGCTCTGCCGAATGTTTTCCTGTCCCAATAACTATATAAATGTTCCATTTGTGATGTAAATGTTCTGTTTCAGATTTGATTTCCTAAACTGAAGACTAGAGTATCCAAAAATGAGACAATGGCTTTAATGTAACACTTTATATGATGAACTCTTTATTTCCCGTGGTCTACATTTCTTTTTCCCATTTAGTCATCTACACTCTGGCCCTTGATGGAGGCTCCGAAGGTCAGAGGTTGCATTGTGAGGAGGGTGAGAAGATGAGGTGAATTACTTTTATTATAAATTTTCCACTTCCTAGAGAGTAGGGGAAGCCTCAGCCAAACAGAGGCAGCCTTCACTTGTTTGGAAATAGGGTGCAGTCGTGATTCTTATTTTGTTTGCTGAAAACGTTCACAGAAAACAACCAGGTTCTGCCAAAATTACTTCCATAAAGAAAATATTCTGTGGCTTTGGCTGCCTATGGCAGTGACTTTTTCTTGGAGCCAGTGACTCCCCCCTCCCACTTCTTGGTGCTGCCAAATAACCACACAGAGGAAGAGGAAGGTGGAATCAGGAACGGGCTAGACTTTAACACAGACATTTTTCAGGGTAGAAAATAGACCAGATTTTGTTCAATGAGGAGATGAGATAGAACATTACTTGTTTGGTTGCTACAAGGTGACAGGAGGAAGTGTTCAAACATACGGGTTTCAAGCCCTATTTCTCCCATTCTCTTCTTTAAATGAGATGTGAACCTTCATGGTATTGACCATCAAGTCATCAAGTGGGGAGACGACACAGATGGCAGGGCTGGCTGACATGGGAGTGCAACGGATCCTTCTTTGGAGCCATTTGCATGAATGAGAAAAATACATGAGGATTTCCCTCTTTCTGGCTTGAGAAGATAGAGTGGTTTCTGGGTATCCTTGAATGCA
This sequence comes from Suricata suricatta, assembly GCF_006229205.1. Lineage (NCBI taxonomy): Eukaryota > Metazoa > Chordata > Mammalia > Carnivora > Herpestidae > Suricata > Suricata suricatta. The sequence goes on along the minus strand of NC_043703.1, from coordinate 139,489,887 downwards.
GGACCCAACAAGCGGCAGGAGGACCATGGAAGGTCAGCATGGCATCTGTGTCCTGTGCTCTCCCCTCCATTGAGGGTATAAGTTTCTCTCTTTCTGACCTCCACCCCCTGACCAGTGCATGGGGTCTGGAGCGGAGCAGGGCTGTGGGGACCAGGCGATAAAGCATCACCTGAATGTGGAGCAGAATGACTATCCCCATCCCACCTGGCATCTGTGGCGAACATCAGCATCCAAGTGTGACCCTCAAGTGGCTTGTGGGCTGTGGGCTTGTAGCCATGAGGAAGGACAAGCAGAGGGGTGTTACACACTTAGTCATGAGCTCATCTGTGACATCTAGGACACCCAGAAGCCACCGGAAGGGGTTTTAGTTGAAGGTGTTGGGTGAGCCAGTCAGGAAGCTGTTGAGGGCTTATAGTCCTACTGACGGAGCCTTCATTTTAATGGGACCTCACAAGCCGGTGGGGCCTGGGGACGTTTGAGGTACCTGTACCTTAAAGGGTTTCAGTGTTGACTGAAAGAGAGAAGGGCCATGTGAAAGTACTTTGCAAATTTTGAAGTGCTGTAGAATCGATATAATGGATAAGACTTGGTAGACTCTGGGGTGCTCCTCTTAGGGTATCACTGAAGGCTCTGCCAAGGTCAGATGCAGGTTGGATACAGATTCGGGTAACTGGGATACAGAAATGCTTCCTGAGGCAATCCATGGGAGTTTTATTGAGCACCTGTCATGTGCCAAGTATTTTCCTATCTGCTTAGTTAGGATTCAAAGATGATGCTTTTCAGGAGCTCAGAGAAGCCAAAGAGGGTCTCTATTTGTGGAGTGGATGTGAGCACCTGAAAGAATTTGCCCAGCCTCCTTTGAGCCTCCATCTTTGCCAGGGTCCAGGCTGCAGTGAGATCCCCCTGGTCCGAGTGCCCGTGGCACAAGGAATGCATTTGCCCGCTGCAGGCACTGCCTGTAGCCTCCATCCCAATCAGCAGATGGCAGGCGACCTCACAGCTGAGTTTACAGCCAGAAAGATGACTATAGGTTGTCAGTAGACAATTTGTCTCTTCTGCCTCCAAAGTATCAATTGTACAGCAACAATGTACTGAGTTGCTCTTGGAAGTAATCAAGAGAATGAAGTCCCCAGTAGCCATCAGGTGGGTAAACAGATTATTGCACTAAAGCAGAGGCATCACAGGAGTGTAGGTGGGTAGGTGTCAAGAGTCAAGGAAACTATACAAGGATTTCTTCACTGACGAGGGCACCTCTAGGATTCCTCCAGACAGCATGGTTCTGTGTTCACCATGATCACCACTATACAAAATTCAAGGGCAAAGGGGAAGGCATTCAGCCCATTCTACAGACCCAGTGATTATATCATATGTATGCATGCATGGGTGACCCCACAGAGGAACCATGCCATTGCTGCCATCAAGAACTCACAATCTGGGTGAGCAAACTGGGTGAAGGGTGTCAAAAGGTACAAAATTCCAGTTATAAAATCAGAAAGTCATGAGGATGTAATGAATAACATGGCGACTGTAGTTAATAATACTTAAATTTTGAAAGTTGCTAAGAGAATAGATCTTAAGAGTTCTGGTCACAAGAAAAAGTTTGTAACTGTGTGGCTATGGATGTTAATTAGCCTTACTGTGGTGGTCATTTCACAATATGTAAAAATATCAAACCATTATATGAAGATAATATAATGTCATATGTCAATTACATCTCATTAAAAAAGAAGACCTAGGGGCGCCTGGGTGGCTCAGTTGGTTAAGCGTCCGACCTCGGCCCAGGTCATGATCTCACAGTTCGTGGGTTTGAGCCCTGCGTCAGGCTCTGTGCTGACAGCTAGCTCAGAGCCTGGAGCCTGCTTCGTATTCTGTGTGTCCCTCTCTCTTGGCCCCTCCTCCGCTCATGATCTATCTCTCTCTCTCTCAAAAATAAATAAATGTTTAAAGGTTTATTTTTTTAAAATATTTTTTATTTATTTTTGAGAGACAGAGATAGCACGAGCAGGGAAGAGTCAGAGAGGGGGGGGAGACACAGAATCTGAAGCAGACTCCAGGCTCTGAGCTAGCTGTCAGCACAGAGCCCAACGCAGGGCTTGAACCCACAAACAGCAAGATCATGACCTGAGCTGAAGCCGGATGCTTAACTGACTGAGCCACCCAAGCACCCCAATAAATAAATGTTTAAAAAAAAAGAACTCAATCTGCTGAGGGGCTTGGCAGACCCCAGCCAGTGGGCTGAATCTGGTTTTTGTAAATAACATTTTACAAATATTTTATTGGAATTAAGTATTTTTTATACTTTTTAAATATTTTATTGGAATTAGACACACCCATCCGCTTTTATATTGTCTACATCTGCCTTACCACTCATTATAATAGCAAAATTGAGTAGTTGCCACGGAGGCCTTATGGTCCACATAACCTAAAATATTGAC
>NC_043703.1:139484513-139487352 GCF_006229205.1 Suricata suricatta | reverse complement strand
TTGGTAGACCTGTCCTTAACCTTGCAGGTCCAGAAGCTGGACTTTGTGAGTTCACCTCAACAGGACAACAGAGCTCATGATGGACTGACAGGCACCAAAAGCAAAGACTGAGGTACAGGCTAAAAACAAGCCAAGTGTGTGGGATGGCCCTTGCAGGGACTGGACTGATTTCTAGGGGGCTGCCCTTTCTGCATACTGCGACACTTACCTGAATGTAACTTGCTTTCCCAAGCTTTCCTGAATGGCATGACCAAATAGCGGGGAGCCCCCCAGGACAGCTAGTACAGGTCAAGGTGAGACCAGAGGAAGAAACCAGCCCCTCCATTGCCAGACAACACCATTCCAGTGTCCAGCATCCAATGCTCATCCCCGTGCCCGCTGCATCCCCCCACCCTAGTCCATTAGCATCGTCTTTCCTGGAGAAGGTTGGGAAAATGCCAGAATGTGCCACTGTGGAGCCCACCCTTCTCTGACAGCCCCTGCTTCTGTTAACACAGCCTTTCAGCAGCCACGTTGGCGTCACTGGCTAAAAGCTACAGCTGTTCTAGTAAAAGAAGCAGTCCCTGTAAGCCCAGCAGGCCCTTTTGTCCTTTCTTATGTGTTGTCTTCATGGGCTCACTGTAGGAGGGAAACGACACAGCTCCGTGCTCAGGTTCTGGAGGGCACCTCACTGTCTCCCTCTGCCCAGCCACCTGCAGCCGACAACCTTGAGCTGTGCTCTAATGGAGGCATGATAGAGATGCTATCTAGCCACAGAAGAGAGAGCCCTTAATCCTGACTGAAGGTTTGGGAAAGGGCTTCTCAGCAGAGGTGACACTTGATCTGGGCTTCAGAGGAGGCAGCGCAATTTGAAAGGCAGAGCGGTGGGAGAATGGCATCCAGGCAGGCCAGGAAATGTGAGCGGTCCCCAGGGGGCTTGAAGGCAGTGCCAACTGTGCAGAACCAGGGGAGGCAGAAGGAGACCGAAGAACACTGAGGATGCAGAGTGGTGGTATGGGGACGAGTGACAAACCAGGAAAGAGACCAAATCAGACTGGGAGGAGTCTTGTGTACTTGGGTTTTATTAGGAAGGTGGTGGGGCATCCCACACACTTGGCTTGTTTTTAGCCTGTACCTCAGTCTTTGCTTTTGGTGCCTGTCAGTCCATCATGAGCTCTGTTGTCCTGTTGAGGTGAACTCACAAAGTCCAGCTTCTGGACCTGCAAGGTTAAGGACAGGTCTACCAATCATGGCAATGGCCCTGGGCAGCAGCCAGCCAACCAAGCCATCTCTGCCCCTCACCACCACCATCACTCAGAGCCAAGAATTACAGTTAACTGGGCATGGCTGTGTCTCTCCCACAAGAACAGGGATTGACAAGTGTTTCTGTAGAGTTAGAGGCTCATACGGTCAATATTTTAAGCTATGTGGACCATAAGGCCTCCGTGGCAACTACTCAATTTTGCTATTATAATGAGTGGTAAGGCAGATGTAGACAATATAAAAGTTGGGGACTTGATGAGTTTTGCGGTTTAGAAAATAAACCTAGCAGACATGGGAAATGCAGAGTCAAAGTCAGGAAACTCCTCAGGGTTTGGTGAAGACCTTGGTGAGAAGCAGAATAGGGACAGTAGGAATGGACCAGAAGGGAGGGATATGATTCCAGAGAGACAGCAGCACTCACCAGGGAGAGTTATAGGAGAGTAAAAGGCTCCTCCAAGTTTCAATCCACAGTGTTGAGGGGATGTTGGTGATATTAACTGAGTTGTAGCTCTTAGGAAGAAGAATGGGGAGAAAATGATGAGTTGGGGAGGAGAATAAGGAATGTCCATAGGTCCAAGTAAAAGCAGATGGACCAAAAGGTGAGGTAGAGTTGAAAAGTCGGGCTCATTTTTCTATGAGTGTTACGGGAAGCAAAGGGAAGAGAGATGAGCTGGGAGAAAGGTATAGAAGAAAAGAAAAAACAACGGGGCCTGGAATCTTGGAGAATGGCCTTATTTAAGGATGAACAGATGATAAGCCCACAAAGGAGACAAAGGATGTACCTCCACTCATTTCATTTCTTTCGTTCATTTCTTTGGTCAGCAAGTATTTATTGGGCGCCTACCATGGGCAGGTACCCGGGGTGCAGTGGGAAATGAATCCTGCCCTTCTGGAGTTTATGGTAAGGGAGGTGCTCAGAAACGCGCAGCACTCTGTGGAGGTCTAGAGAGGAGAGAAGGGGGGAAGATCAGGGTCTGACAGTGTTGACGACACTGGTGACTAAGACGTGAGGTAGAAGAGACGGAAGGGAAGAGCTTGCGAGGAGAGAGGGACACACAGAGGCCAACCTTGCATTCTTTCTCCCGCTGCTTCACCTCTGAAGCGCATTGAATGCTGGCCTAATCAGGTTTATGTCCGTAGCCATAGCAACCCCTGGGTGTGGTTTTGTTGCACATTCTTGAAACTTGAAGTGAGGAAGTGACTTTATATCAAGTTACGTGCAAATTAGAAATACAGCAATTTCCCTGTCTCTTAAAACCTCCTCTTAAAGGCTTGCTGTGTTTTCTCTTTGCAGAACTCATTTTATTTTCATTCACAGGGATTCTGAACCATTGCGTATATAAGCTAACACAGTGTTAAAGATGTAAAATAAAATTATTCTGTTCTCTGATGATAAAAGTGCTCATTGTAAAAATCTTCAGAAATAGAGTATAAAGTAGAAGACCTAAATTATTCATTTCCCATCACTCTTAATATCCTGGTTTTCCTCCCAATCCTGTTTCTAGATGCATTTTATAAATTTGAACACATGTTGTGATCATTTTGTATTTAGAGTTTTGAATATTATTTTGTTCACTAACTATATCATGAGTATTTC
>NC_043703.1:139470802-139484413 GCF_006229205.1 Suricata suricatta | reverse complement strand
TTTGTCAGAGACTATTAACTTTGAATCTAGTTTTTTCTCGTTTCTTTTTTCACCTTTAATTTATTTTCTTTGTTTTATTTTAACATCACTTTCTGTGAAGATTCAAAGGTTACTCCACAAATTAAACATAAAGTCATTTTTGTTTGCTGGAAAAATTCATTTGCCTTACATAGGGCTTTTTCAACTATTTGACTTTCAAACATTTGTTGTACTTCTGTTGTGTTTCTTGTAAGAAGAATATAGCTGGATTTTTAAAAAATGAAATTTTAACTGGAAAGTTTAATTCATTAGTAATTTTTGTGATCATTGATAAACTTGGATTTATTTTTTACCACCTTTTCATGCTATTTGTCTTTCAAGTTCTCATTCCATTTTTTCCCCTCCTCTACTAGTTGGCAACTTACGAGTCTGTTTTTTATTTTTTAATGGTTCAGGTTGTTATATTTACCCTCTTCATAAACTTAGTGCTTTACCTCTTTCCAATTTATAGGCTATCATTGTCTGGTATTTTATTTCTATTAAAAATGTTTTGTAGAATGTGTCATGCATAGAGTGTATGCACCCCCCCCCCCACACACACTCTCTCTCTCTCTCTCTCTCTCTCTCTCTCACACTAATGTATCTACTGTATCTACTATTTTAAGAAACAGAGTATTACCTCTATTTTAGAAGCCTGTGTGCCACCCTCTCCCTCAATATTTTTAACTTCACCAGTCAGGTGCTGCCATTAGTGTTGATGTTTATTTGTATTTATCCACCTGATCCCCGTTTTCTTTGGTCACTTGGTTACCATCCTTCTTACATCTTGCATCTCCCTTCTGCACTAAAGGCCTGTTGACAGCAAATAATCTTAGCTTTTGTTTATCTAAACCCATCTCTGTTTTGTCCTTCTCCTTTAAACATAAATTTTGCTGGGTATGCAATCATAGATTGACAGTTATTTTTCAGCACCTTGAAGACATTTTGATGTCTCTTATTGTTTTTAAGAAATCAGAGCTCAAACAGGTTAAGTTGTCTTGTTGTTTGGACACTTTTTAAACTCATCAATTTGTCTTTGATATCCTGCAGTTTCTCCTGGCTTGAATTTTTTTGGAATATTTCATATGTCCTAACTTTAGGGGTCCATGAAAATTCTTGGATATTGGTCTCTCTCCCATTTTTTCCTACTCAGACTTCTACATTTATTAACCTCTTTTAAATAATTTCCTCCTCTTTGTCTCGCTGTGCTATATCCTAAACAATTTTATCATACCCAGCTTTAAACTTACCAATTATATTTTCTCAGTTCTAATCTGTTGGTTAACTCACATATTGAATCTTAAAAGTTCAACTACACCTACTACTAGAAGTTAAGAATGTGCCTCGATATTTATGATAGTGTTTTATTTTTTGCTCATATATTAAATTTAAAAAATTTTTCAAAACATATTTATTTTATAAACTATAACCTGCTGGCCAAATCTGGCACACTCACTATTTTTGTAAATAAAGGTTTATTAGAACACAGCTAAGCCCATTGATTTACATGTTGCCTATGTTTGTCTGCCTTCACTCTAAAAAGCAACATTCTTTTTGTATTTTTGATTTTGTGTTTGCTTTTGTTTTTTTAAGTTGAGTATTTTTGATGCAGCTTGTATCACTTGCAAAACTTAAAATATATACTACCTGGCCCTTTGGAGAAAATGTTGGCCAGGCCCCACTACACATGATAATTCTTTTTTTTTTTTAATTTTTCATGTCTTTTTTTATTTTTTAAAGAGAGAGACAGAGAATGAGCTGGGGAGGGACAGAGAGGGAGACAGAACCTGAAGTAGGTTCCAGGCTCTGAGCTGTCAGCATGGGCTCGAACCCATGGACTGTGAGACCATGACATGAGCTGAAGTCGGACGCTTAACCAAATGAGCCAACCAGGCGCCCCTACACATAATTCTAACATCTGACTAAAAATGTATCTGATTCTACTCACGTATCTGATTCTGCTGCTTGATGTTTCTGCTAACTCTGTCTCATGATGTCTTACTCTGTGAGTTGTCTTGTGATTTTTTACTGGGGGCTCATTTTTATTGGGGCATCATCTGTGAGAATTTTCTGAGACTTGAGAGAATATTTCTTCTATTTGTGTTTACTTTGTCAAGTGCCTGGGAACTACTAATCCAGGACTATTTTAAATTAGTTTCTTTGGCCTAAAATAGTTTTTGAATAGGCAAGTAGAGTGAATTTGAACCACAGGTTGAGGTCTGGTTTGTGGTTATTATCTTTGGGGTAGGGGAGCCTGTGGTTGGGGGAGGGGAAGGACTTTTTTCCTTCCAACTAAAATCAAAGTTGAGACACAAAGCTTTTCTTTGCTGTAGCCCTTTGCAAAGCAAATACTTTGTAGTCTACTCTCTCGCTGGAAATGTGGGCTTTGGGGGGAATTATTCCACAGTCTTTATGCTGAGATTCTACTGCCTTGTTGTATCTCTGTCCCTCACCCACACCCCAGAAGGCAAAGGCCCTCAGGGTCTTTAGGCCTTTACCAGATCATTGTGGATTCTGGCTTCTACTTCATTTTCCACCTCTGCGGATATATGTTAATTTCTTGCCAAGTCTGCTATTCATTTTATCCAGCATTTTATAGGTGTTTTTTCAGGGAGGATTTTCAGGATACAGAGTCTGTCATATTGCTAGAAATAAATGCCATGAAAATTTTAAACTAAAAAATGTACAGTTAGGATAATGGAAATTAGGAAGTTTTATAACACCCTGTGCAGGCTCCAAGACTACCTAGTGTTTACTTGTATCTGAATTATGCACAGTGTCTCTGGAGTCAGACAATGTGGGTCTGGAACTAGACTTTGTATGGAGTGAGGGGAGAAGTAGGGGGACATACTTTCTTTGTAAAGGGATTTACAGGCTATACTCAACTCCTCAACCCTGCCACAACATCCAAAAAGCAGCCATAATTATATCCTATGTAAGGAATGGGCATGGCTGTGTTCTAATAATTCTTTATTTATAAAAATGGTAGTGAGCTGGAAGCAAATGAACCTCTATAAGCATTAGTTTCCTCATCTCTAGAAATATATATAATAATAATACTGTGTTGTACATAGATTGTGCACATTATATTAGTGAATTCATGTAAATGCAAGTGTCAGCTGAGATGATGATGTTGGCAAGATGATGTTAGTTTCAGGCCATTTCCCTGATTTTTCAAGATTATAAGGGCATCTTCACTTCGAAACATTCAACTCAGATTTGAGTCTTGCTTACACTCTGTTTTCATTAGAGGTTGATAGGGGATTCTATTCATTTTTGTCCCGTCAGGGATCCAGACTAATGTAGCAGCCACCATCTTGAAATTGCTGGTCACTACGGAGGCAAGGGGCTCTGGGGGGTCTTGCAGCAACAATGAAATGCTTGGTCTGTAAGTGACTGTCATTTCTATGCACATTTCATGGTCAGAATTGGTTGCATCTTCCCCTCCCACCCATGTCCCGCTAGTTGTTGGGCATGCTGGCACAGACAGGTATCAACTGTTAGACCCTTCGGGAGTAGCTGAGCTGCGGAGCTGCCTTACCCTGGGCTACCCCTTGCTAGGGCAGCCCACATGCTGTCACTGTTCCACGTAAGGTTACAAGGCCCAGCTACTTTAACCCAATGTACGACAACTCTGATGGCCATTTTAGCTACAGACATCCCTCTAGATTTGGCTCAGCCTGTTGGGCAACCTGACTTCTCCCTCTGCCCAATCTTGCTTCCTTCTCCTCCTCTTCATAAGTGTTGCTCCCAAGGACACACTCCTGAATAAATACCCTGTACGTTAAACTCCATCTCAGGGCTCTCAGAGAATCTAACCTATGACACCCACCATGTGCCCAAGAAGGGAGGGCTGGAAATATCTCCTGGGGAGCTCTGAGGACTACACCACTCACTAAAGTGAGCAAAGTCAGCATATAAAGCTGGGAGAGTCTAAAATCTGAGCATTGATAATAGCTAATATTTACTGACCATTGACCTACCATATTAGGTACTAAAAATGTTATTTGGATCAGCTCATTTAATCTTCATAACCCCCTATGCATTGGATTAGATCAGGAGATAGCAAGCTTTGGTCCACAGATCAAATCGGCCCATGCCCATTCCTTTATGTAATGTCTATGCTACTTTCATGCCATAATGGCAAAGTTGAGTCATTGCATTGGAGACTGCATGGCCTCCAATGTTGAAAATATTTACTATTTGGCCCTTTTGAGAAAAAGCTGGCTGAACCTCATATAGGTATCATTTCCATTTTATAGATAAGAAAACAGAAGCTTAGACATGTACATGATTTATTTATCACAGAATGTCATTTTTTAGTTACAGAAGTAATTGGCTATAGACCAGGTGCAGAACCTTCTTATGCCATTTATGGGCCTTTGTAAGTGCTCAGTGAATGATATGAATGGTTCTCTTCCCTTTACTTTCTTCTACCACCCCTCTTTGTAAATTGAGGTCTCCTTTTCCATCTCTGGTTTTGATCTTCTCCTGAACTGATTCTGTCCTCTTCAGGCCAGTGCCCCTGAAATAGTAACCCTGTGACCTCTCTCCACCAGGGGAAGAGCACAGGGGACACATCAGGTTTTGGTGTCTGTGACTCTAAAACCCCTGGAGAAAGCTCCAGTGTTCCAGAATGCCTGCCTTCTCCTGGAAAGAGGGCAGTAAATGTGTAGAGGCTGAGCGGACTGCCAGGACACACTTCACGATCACTAAGAATTACCCTGTGTGCTGAACCATAAAGTGATAAAATAAAGCGGCTGCCTTGATGGCCTTAGAATCTAAGGCTGAAATTATCTATTTCCAGCTGCCTCCAGCTGAGAAGTGGTTCCCAGGACAGCACTGGGTAACTCAAAAACATTTCCTCATAAAAGTAATTGTTCAAGGGGGATGCAAGAGTTTAGTTCCTTAATGCCCAACCAGCTGCTTCCCAGATTCACCCAGAACAAGGGGCTTAGCCCCCAAATTCATTCCCGTACTTAGAGGCAGACCTAAAAGCTGAGCTCAGGTTGTTTGGCACCAAAGTTTGTCCTTTTAACCATACATTCTGTTCCCTCCTGGCATGCAAATATCCAGGATTATGTATTTACATTCTACACATGCCATTCTATGTGCTCAGATAGATTTTCTGCTAATGATTTTCTAGCATTTAGCCACAGGACTGTAGGAAGAGATCTCACCTATTCATCTCTTTATCCCATGCCTTCTAAAGAATTTCCCCAACTTTAAGAGATTCCTGAATCTAGTGAGGAATATTAGATCCCTAAGCAGAAATTTCTGAAAACCTTTCCCCATCTTTGTTATCTAAAAAAACATTCATTATCAAAAATGTCTAGTGAATGAATGAATAAAAGAGTCAATGACAGACTGAATGAATCAGTCTCCAGGTCCTTGACAACTTAAGGATCTTGGACAAGGTCTGTGCTCACAATGAAAAAAAGAGATAGTTTTGTTATTATGGACCACCCACTGCAATTAGGTGTCCCAAGAGATGGCCATTCACTCAACAAACACTTCTATGAGCCTTTACTATGACTCGAACACTGTGTCGGGCATTGGAGATATGACATACAGGTCTCTGCCCTCAACATAGACCTCCGGGGATGAAAGGGAGGCATGAAGGCCAGTGTGGATGTTGGCCAGTAACTTGCATGCAGGACGAAAACTGGGGTGAGGTTGTGTGTGTGTGGGGGGGTGATGTAAAGACTGAAGATGCTCTTTCTAGTAAGTGAAATGAAGTTTAAGATCCAGGTGGTGGGTTGGAAAGGGTTAAGAGGAAAGTTCTGGGGCAGCTGGCAGATGTAACCTGATCCCTCTCAGCAGTAGCCTGGGCTTTAAAACCTGGAAACCTGGAGGAGTCACAGACACTGGGCTGGTTTTACTGGTCTCCCCTCACCGTTTAGAAAGCCAGGCCTTTCCTTGCAGAGCTGGTGTTTCTTTGGTGGTGGGAGTTCCTTCTGGGTATTGCTCAGTGCATCCGTGTTCTGTGGATTTTTACTAGTTGCAGTTCTCAGGGTATGTCCTGGTGTCCAATAATAGGGTAAGTCAAGAGGGCAACAAAAAAAGATGTTATAAAATCACTCACTGTTTTAATGATATAACTCTGGCAACCTAACAGTTTACAGACACAAATACGACAAAATTCTTTCAACAGAATTTTCCAAACCATTAATTCAGAGGTAGGAAACTTTCCTTTTCCATAGAGGACCACTGCTTGATTCAGTTTGAGCAACTTAATTTAGGTTGGGGGAAAATTTGAGCCAACTCCCATTGCTCAGGAGAACCCTGCCTGCAAACAGCTAAAGGCAGGTCCCTACATCAGAACCAAACCTCAACAATATGAACCATGACTTGCCTTAGTTCTGGTTCATCTTACTGGGACCAAGAATCAAAACAGCTTCTCCAGCAGGAAAGGTTCTGTGTCTATTAAAAAGCATGTATTATGTGTCTAATGCCTGGGAATGGACACTAGATTCTCCAAGGGTTAGGAGTGAGGAAAAAACTGAGGATTCAGGTGGTTCCAGGAACTTGATGAAAATAAAGGACCTTGAGTTCTATTTTGAAAGAGGAGAAGGACTTGGTTGAGGAGATGAGAGTGTTTCAGGAGCAGGGGCTAGCGAAGGAGTAGGAGTGAGTGTCCTGTTTCTGCAGACTAACAGCCGACCAGGGTCTTTTTCTTTTTTCTTTTCTCTTCAAAGAGAAAGAAGAAAACTAGGTAGATAAATGTAGTTGGAACAGAGGGTTCATTTGGGGGAGTAGCCTAAGAGGAGGCTGAAAAAGTGGGAAGGGAGGTGCCTGGGTGGTTCAGTTGGTTAAGCATCTGATTCTTAGTTTCTGCTCAGGTTATAATCTCAGGGTTTGTGAATTCGAGCCCTGTATCAGGTTCCGTGCTGACAGTGTGGAGCTTGCTTGGGGTTCTCTCTCGCTTTCTGTCTCTCTCTCTCTGTCTTTCCCCCTGCTTGCTCACTCAGTCTCTATCAAAAATAAATAAACAAACTTTAAAATAAATCTTTAAAAAAGAGAAAAAGAAAAAGTGAGAAGGCGGCCATCTATGAAGGACCTTGGGTCTTAGAAAACAAAGGCTGGGTGGGAATTGGAATGAAGAGGTAGTATAGTAACTTCTCTCATTTTCTTCTTTTCCCTAGGTTGCTTTATTCACTATAAGACCATCAATTTGATGGCAAGCAGAGAGAATATTATAGAAAAAAAAGTTAGGATCACGCGTTGAACTTAGCAGCATGTTCTAGTGCCACTGGGTGAAAATTCTAAGTAGACAAGAGAAATAACCATTACTAACGTCCCAGAATTTAAATTCCAACAACTCAACAACCTGGGAAGTGTTGAAGCTGATGTAAAGCAGGAAGGCTCCCTTTCAAATTGGATCACGAGTTATAAGTAGTTGTATCTGAGTGGGGAGAACATTACTCTGTTTGCCCACCTGGCACTCCACCAACCTTGCAGGTGTTCGGGCATCTTGGAATGTAAATTTAAGCAGGAAAACTGGGAAAGTTTCCATTGACTGAATGGAAGGTCAAAGGAGTGTTTATAACTGAGACACCAAAGTGCAATGCCAGCAACAGGGGACCTATGTGATCAAAAGGCATGAGTTTCATAAACTGCTGTGTAGCAGGTGCCCCTCATGTCAGCGTACATCCAGTGTTTTCCAAGATGCAAACTCCTTGAGACCAAGAATGTGATTCCTTTGTGCTCCCCTGCCAGTGAGGTTTGGATAGTGTGAATGACACGTGTCAATATCATGTAGTGGCATGTTTTATATTCCAAAGTTCTGAATAAAAGGGTATGAAAAACTTCAGTGAAAGCTAATTAATAAGCAGGTTTTAGTGAGCTGCAGAGAGGCATTTCGTTGTCTTCAGAAGCCGCTATTGTATGATAGAAACTCATCTTTTTAAAAAAAAATTTTTAATGTTTATTTATTTTTGAGAGATAGAGACAGAACATGAGCAGGGGAGGGGCAAAGAGAGAGAGAGGGGGACACAGAATCTGAAGCAGGCTCCAGGCTCCAGGCTCTGTCAGCACAGAGCCCGATGCAGGGCTCGAACCCACAAACGTGAGATCATGACCTGAGCTGAAATCGGACACTTAATCCACTGAGCCCCCCCAGGAGCCCTGATAGGTACTCATCCTTAATTAAACAAAGGCAAGTGAGAAGGGGACCAAAATAATTAGGGAACTTTAATGCACACAATTCTGTACCTTCAGTGAGTTTACTTCTGTTGGTTGGCACTTCTAAATTTGTAGGAAGGCAGCCCATACCCCTGACCTTTTCTCCTCGACTGGGTTTCATTTCTCTCTCTGACAGTCCTTGTTCGATACTCACCACACATGTCATGATTTGTCTCGGGCCTGGTGACCCCATCAGACTGCATGCTCCATGTGGACAGGGCCTGTATCACCGGGGCCAGGCACAAAGGCACTCGCTGGTCCGGGGGCATTTCCAGGCTGTATGTAATCCAACCAGGCATCATTTTAACATCCCCACTCGAAAGGGAAGTCTGCTCTGATTTTGCTATAAGGGTCCACATAGGCGAGCTGAGGGCCCTAGGGTTGTTCAGTCAGCATTTATTGAAGGACAACTCAAGATGCTTACGTTTCAAGCCTGAAGCTTTCAAGGGAGTCAAGGGAAGCATTGGGATAAACCGTGGCTGCACTTGTTGCTCAGCGCCCGGGACATCGCATCCTCGCATCTTGCTCTCCAAATCCATCCCCACGTTGCTCCCCGCCCCTCCCCTCCCCCGCTGGCAGACACGCTGACGTCTTCATCAGATGAAGCCGTGCTGTAATTCTTCATTTGAAAGCTACATGAGACTTTCCCTGGAAGCCGAGTGAAGTGTGGAGGAGGTCACACATTTCTCATCTCCCTCACCGCCGCTTTCTGATGAAATGGTTGAAAGAACTAGGGAGACTGCTTATGAGGTGCCCAATTGCAGGGGTCTGAGCGGCAGCGGCATGGCCACCTGCTGAGTGGGAGGAAATGGGGCTTCACCCTCCCCGCCTCATGTGAGGGGTAGGGCAGGGGACCGGTCACACCCTGCTAGCACCTTCTACAGTCTCAGGTTTGATTCTAGCCCAAACCTGGACAAGCTGATGTTCAGGTCTGAAGTGGCGGATAAAGGGCACCTGGGTTGGTTAAGCGTCCAGCTTCGGCTCAGGTCATGATCTCATGGTTTGTGAGTTGAGCCCCAGGTCTGGCTCTGTGCTGACAGCTCGGAGCCTGGAGCCTGCTTCAGATCCTGTGTCTCCCTCTCTCACTACTTCTCCCTTGCTTGTGCGCAGTCTTTCTCTCTCTCTCTCTCTCAAAAATAAACATTAAAAAAAAAACAAAAAACAAACCCTGGTAGATGAAAATTAGCTCACAGCTTCCGGGTAGAATTCTTCGCCACCTTCACTTCATTTGTCAGCTTTCTCTTTTCCCGTCCTCCCATTACTCTGTGTATTCACTTCCCCATTCATTGATTCCTCCACCATGGCTCATTCCCCTTCCTTCTGCATCCTTCCTTTCCTCTGCCCAACTTTGCTGTCCCTCCTCTGCTGTATTGATGCTTTCTGTCTTCTGGCTCTTTCTCTCCTGTTTTCTCAGCTCCCTCACTTCTTGGGTCCCCAGTCTCTTTCTCCTGCTCTTTCTCTTTCTTCCTCTTCCTTTTACCTGCTACCCACTGACTTGCTGTTGCTCTGTTTCTTTTTCTCTAAGAATTTGCCCATGACATGAGAGGACTAAACGGGCTCCATGAAGTCTTTGGCTGGAAGGAAACATGGGCGGAAGCATCTCTGATCACAGGCAGCCACCAAATTTGATTTGCAGGTGATCTTAAATGAAGGAAAAGATTTTCAATTATGAAACTCATAAAGTGTGAGGATGAGGGAACCTGGCTGCATTTGGAGTTTGACTAATGGTTTCAAAGTGCTTTAAAGAGTTTGGCATTTGCCAGCCTTCCTTTCTTCCCCTAATCCTCAAACCCATGAGCTTTTATGGGAAACATAATCCTCTTTTCTGATTCATTTACACTTAGCTCATCTGAGTATTGTTTTGTAAAAACCATCCAAAGCCCAAGAAGTTTTATGAGATCTTTAAAGACTTTTTTTTTTTTTTTGAACCAGGAAGTTTTGTCCTGCCAATATAAATGGACCTTGAAACGTAGGGGGTGTGGGTCCAAAAACCATGGCATTAAACTGGGTCTAGAATTGGCAAAGGCTGGTCCGCATGCCTGACAGGAACTGGGCTTTCACTTTCAGAGTAATAGTGACTTCAGTGTTTAGATGAGTAATCTTCTCATATGATAGTACAGAGGGTGCACAGTTTTCAAGGATCATCTTGCTAGTTATGTAGATAGTAACAGACTGATGTGCAAAACCGAGACTTTGCTAGTATTCTCTGATGACAGTGAGGCCGCTTACTTACATGTATATTACCCCATTAATGGTTGTGGATACAGACATGTATACCCACACGTGTGTGGGTCCTTTAGGGATGAGACGGACAAATCACACTAGAGATTCTTTCTTTGGTTACATTTCAGAGTTGATCTCATTATGATATATCCAAATCTGTCATAAAGTGGTCTGTAATCAGGCTGAAGAGTGGTTGAAATACCCACTTTTTATTGCTTTGGGTCAAAAGAAAGGAAGGCTGCATTGTGTCTTTTTTTTTTTTTAAGTTTATTTATTTACCTTGAAGCATGGGAGAGGGGCAGAGAGAGCGGGAGAGAAAATGCCAGTCTCTGCACTGTCAGCTTGGATCCGGACCTCGGACTCTAATTCATGAACTGCGACACCATGACCTGAGCCTGAATCAAGAATCCCTGCACTGTACCTTCCTGGTGGGAGGGAACATTTTTCTGCAGAGCCATAGAGAGTGGTTAAAGTCATTGCTCTCCCCAGACGCGAGGACTTCAGGTCAACCCCAAGGCCTCCAGGAAACAGGCTCAGAGGAGTGAAATGACTTGCTCAGGCTTCCACGGGAAGAGAGGTAGGACAATGAGGGAGCCCAGAGCTCAGGCTCCCTGTCTAGTCTCTGCCCTCTGCAGGCAGCTGCCTCTTACTGACCAAAGCAGGCTCATCCATCTGGGTCCTGTGAGTGACCCGCAAAAGCAGTGCACCCAACACAGGCGCCTAATTTCCTCCTTTGGGGACATTACCCGTCACTTTTTCCTGAGCTTTTGCTGCCTGACATCTCTCCTCTTCTGACCTGACTCTTCAGAATGGAGTCAGTGCTTCTATACATCTCTTTCCCCCTCCATCCGTTTCCACTGCCGGTATGTAATCCCTACGAGAGGGGGAAACTCTCTCCAGGCTGATCTGAATTGACGATTGGCAAGATTTCCCCTACATACTGTGAATTTTCCAGAGATGACAAAGGATTATGGATTGCACTATGACACTGGCCTCGTATAAATCAGATCCTGCCCTGTCAGGGTTTTATTATTATCTCAAAGTGTTGATTAATTCAGTTGTTACTTATATTTTTCTTAAAGCTTTTACCTACTTATATCTTGTCTTCTTAACCAGATAGGAAAGTCCTCCACGACAAAGAGGCTGTGCCTTGGGACACTGTGTATGTGCAGAGGGTCAGCCTCTGTGCTGGCCTGAGTAGGCACTGGGTGGATATTTACTAGCTCCTATTGTGTCCTTTTTACAGAACCCAGTGCTGAGAGGCAGTTTCTTGACCCACCCTCCTTCCTCAATCATCTCAGCTGGTTCTCTTTGGCGTGGCTCAGAGACTGACCTTGAATGACCTCACTGATCCTGTCCACAGGGACCCCGGATGTTCTTAGAGTCACAGCCTGTTAAAGCTGGAAGGTACTCTTAATCCAACTTTTCTGTTATGGAGGAGGAAGTGGAGGTTCAGGGATGAGGGGGGAAGTGCCTGTGCTCTTTTGGCGAATCAGCTCCAAGCTGACAGTATTCTGACGGAACTGTGGTCTCTCCTTCCAGCCCCGTGCTATTTAATCTTCGACAGTGGCTCTCAAGTGTGTTCTCACATGAAGCTGGTGCTCAGGCAGATGGCCTGAGGCCCTCTTCTGCCAAAACCCAATATTGGAGGTCTTTCTCCAATGTACAGAAAAAAGAGATTAATGAATTCTCTTCAACTTTAAATTTACTTTCCATTAACTCTTAAACCATCATCACCTGCTACCAATTGTCTACTAGCCAATTCAGGCAGACAACAGAACAAAGATTAGTTACAAATACATTTGAAAGAGAACAACCAAAGCCTTGGAAAACAAGTATGTTTTTAAATTTTATTTATTTATTTATTTTTGTTAAACGGCTTTTTAAAACACAGACTCTTAAAAAAATTTTTTAATGTCTTTTATTTTGAGAGAGCAAAAAGGGAGTGGGGGAGGGGCATAGGGGGAGGGAGACACACAATCTGAGCAGGCTCCAGGCTCTGAGCTGTCAGCCCAGAGCTCGACCTGGGGCTCGAACTCAACAACTGCGAGATCATGACCAGAGCCTAAGTGGGACGCTTAACCGACTGAGCCACCCAGGCGCCCCTAAAAAACAGACTCTTAAGATCATGAGTTTTCTATTGCTTTCACATAATAAAATCATGCTTTCTGAAGACATTGTTTTAAATTCAAATGCTGGACTATAACATTTCATGGTTTCCCCCAAAGAGCACTATGAGGTCCAGGGACTGTCCTGGGAACATCCTGCATTTCTCTCAATGTGATTTTGGGTCATCTCCAGTGAGTGAATCTTTCATATAGGAGTCCGAGGAACTGAGTTTTTTATTTATTATTATTATTTTTAAAAATTTTTAATTCTAAATGGCTTGGGGTTGTCATGGATCCTAAACTCTGTATTCCCATCCTAAAGGCCTTTTCATGCTTCTGGGGTTGGAGCCTGCCGCGGTTTTTCCCCGTCCACGCGGGCGCCCCCTGCTGCCCGCCCTGCACTCTCAAACTCGCCACAGTAGGAGTAGGGTACCAGAGGCTGGAGACCGAGACGCATCACACGGGGTTTACAATCTCAGAACGATCTAAACGCTTTCCGATGGACCGCTCGCTCGGCGCATCCCGAGGAGTCCTTTCTGGGCCCCCATCTGGTATTTTCATCCAACCACCAGCATGTATGCCAGTAAACACGGGTAAGAAAATGCCTCCCAGATGATATCAAACGAATCTCGTGGTTTCTGGAAGAAAGGACCAGTCATTGATTCTGCCGAATCCTTTGTCCTTCCCCGGCACAGGGGACCAGGGACCGGGGATCTCTGTCTTGCCGCCCCACAGTAACAATCTGTGTGGATGTGGAGGGTGGCGGCGCGTTCTCGGGCTCATCTCACGCTTTCCCCAATTAGGATTTACTGCCTGACGTCACGTCTGCTGCAGATTGGCTGTTCAGATCTGACACTCGGTTCCACGGCGAGAGCAACTTTTTAAAGACTTTGCAGCCGGGGCTGCCTCCGAGCGTCCCGCGCGCTCACGCCCGCGCTCGCCTGCTCAGTCCCGGGCCGGCGCCCCCTGCACCGGTGGCCAGACCCTCACCTTGCGGAGCCCGCTCCCCTCGCCCCTCCCCTCCCGGGCTCGGCTCCCCACCCCACCCCCACGCCCGCCCCCTCCTCCCCGCCGCTTT